>NC_092859.1:101624195-101627262 GCF_032062135.1 Pyxicephalus adspersus
ACCTCTGCCCAACCTTTTGCAGCCTTGTGTCATCTCTCTCTGCATATATCAGCAGTGAGATTGAGCTATTAGTGATAGAAATGACAGCTAGACTTGTAAATTGTAACAGGATGAAATCCAGTTCCAGTATGATTGTAGTGAAACTTAAGTCATTTATTTCAACCTCAATATATATAATTTATATTAATAAATTTCACCATTTCAACCTCAATATTTATAAATATGCAAAATATAAAACTTCAAGTATGTATGTTAGTTTTGCAGCTTTTTTTAAACATAAAACCTCTCTTGCTTTCTGCCAAAAAAAGAATACCTATTTATCTATGCATAAGGTATGAATCTCCATAATTGAATATACTGCATCCGTGTATATCTTTTGTGATACCAACACGTTTTTGGCATGCTTTTTAATGTATGTATTAGTTTTAACATTGTAATATACATTAATGTATATTTTACCAGCCTTTCTCAACCTTTTTAACATGAGGGAGACATTGCAGTAACTTTCAAATGTTAGGGAATCCTGCAATTACTATATACACAGCAGACAAGAGATTAGCATTGCAGTGAGTGCGAAGAAAGCCTCTTACATTGCTGGCCAGTGGGAAGAATGCCACCTTTACAGATAGCCAAAAAGATCATTGTTGTTGCTTTGACACATCCCTTTGGACTTGATGGTAATAATCCACAACAAATCTTTTCATGGATAATCTTCCTAAATATATGTCTCTAAACATATTTATAAAAATAAATAGCAATAAATAAAACACTAAATAAAATTTGTTGTAAATGTTTCATTTCTTTAAATGTACTAATAGGACTACATCTAGTCTATTGAACCTAAATAGGGGAATGGGTAGTTAGTAGGATTCCGCTAATTAATCATCAAGGATAGTATTTTAGATTGCCTAGCCTGGAAGAGATAATTATGTGATCAAATGGAGGGATAGACAGGCTTTTATAGGCAGATTTTTTTACAAAACATTTCTGAATATAATGGTTAAAATTATAGATGAGATGACGAAATTAGAGATGAGATGACTTTCAAAAATAGTAAAATTTGCTGTAAATTGTAAGTGAAGTGGCCAATTACTTAAGTGCAATGAAGAAGGTGTATTACTTTTATTTTGGTATAAATGCGCATGCATACCCAATATACATTATGACGAACATTACAAACAGGCAGGTATTTTTTTTTTTTTTTTTTACTGCAGAAGACACGTACCTTGTCCCTTTTTCAATAAAGAACTGGCCTGCTTGTAATTTTTTAGGGTTGAAGAATTATTCTGCTTTAGCTTCTAAAACTGCAATGTGCTATTTAGTTACATAGGATTAAATGGTAAAAATTCTACTTGTGATGAATACAAATTCAACAACTTCGGGTAAGCACTTTTCTCGGATTCAAATTTAAATCCCCTTTACTGTATCTAACTACATTTTTATTTTGTGGATAGTCATCATATACAAGCAATAGAAAAATGAAATAGAGGTTACTTACTCGGCAATTGTTTAACTCTTCAGCAGTGACAATGATAGTTCCACAGTTCTTTCCTGGAATTCCTCTTTTAAAAATGAAAAAAAAAAAAATAAGAATTAATACCTCTCTTCACCAAATTCTGTTTTATCAATCTTTACAAACTTCTTACAACACCTGCAAGAAGATCATGTGAAAATCAACATTTAAATTCACCAATTCAATTAATACTGTGACATGACTGGTGTTGGTTGTAGAAAACACGGACGTGTAAATTAAAATAAATTTTGCAATTTTAAACCAAAAAATATTAGGCCAGAAGGGTGCTACAAGGCGGTGTCAAAGACACCCATCCCTCTTTTGGAAAGTTGTTATAGTTTCAAAGGTATGGTCTGATTCACACCTCTTATCTTTTACAACTATAATAGGGACCATGTATTTACTGACTGTTTGTTTTATCTTGTTGAGGGTTTGGATTTTTTAGCTGCATTATTTCTTATCTGTGTTGCTGGGTTTGAAAAATACAAGAATGTGAGATTTGTATAAAAACCTCCAATGTTTTGTTTTTGTGATATTTGCCTTTTTGAAAGCTAGTAAAATGCTTACACACCTAAAAGACCAAATACCCAAGCATAAGAAAAGTAATCTGAAACAAAGTTACCCTTCCATGTAATCCCACAACATCTTTTATTTGTTTGTAGTCTCTATACTTCCTTTCCCATGCTATCCTTTTCACTTCTTTCTTATTTGGGCTGGTCTGCATGATGATGTGGAGCACCATCCTATCAAACTGCTAACAAATAAGGTATTCTCATATTGATTGGGTTATTTGAAAGTAAAAATAATTCATCTGCCAGTGTCACTCATATATGGTAACAGGGATGAAGTTTCTGGAGTTTGGGTGTCTAGAAGATGTCTCACACCCTTGAGCATGTACAGTGCAAATCTAAAGAGATTGTAACAAGCTGCTTTTACATGCAAGTAACTTTACTGCTAAGAACTACAGGGGCCATTGCACGGAGATAAATAAAACATAAAAGATAAACAGTACAGTAAAGTAGTGATTAAACCAGTGAGAATGATAAGCTTTTAACATTCCAATGGAGAGGGGTCACCATACCAAAAACTATTTATTATCAAAAATAGTGATGGAATACTTTATAAAATTTAGGTAATTAAATATGGTTCTGCCCTAAGAAGACTGGACGTAATATATTTGTAGAAACATTTCAATAAATGCACTGTGCACCACAAAAGGTAATACACCTGAGGTTTAAGACTTCAGTCTGCTGCCATCAAACAACAAGAAAAACTCTTTTCTCCAGAGTAAGGTACATATTTTTTTTGAAAGGATGCAGGGTCAGGCCTTGGACCGGTTCTCTATTCTCTGTACACCTCCACTCTGGGTAGTCTCATATCCTGCTTTGGCTTACAGTACCATCTGTATGCCGATGACACTCAAATTTATCTGTCCACCCCTGACCTGTCTCCCTCAGTCCTGTATAAGGTCTCATGCTGCCTGTCAGCCATCTCCTCATGGATGTCTGACCGATTCCTGAAACTCAACCTGGATAAAACAGAACTCATCATCAT
>NC_092859.1:101628042-101635271 GCF_032062135.1 Pyxicephalus adspersus
AAAAAACAACCATTCCTAAACAGAATCTCAACCATTCTTACCCTGTACTTTTTTTTTACCCTCTGGCAAAATCTGCCATTTGGATTACATAAAATTGTTCACATCCTGAAAAATTGTCTACCCTATTTTTGTTTAAATGCAGAATCTGTACGGGTAAGTGGTAAATACATAATATATTCCACTTGTCATCTCAGCTATGGATGTGGATCCATGGCAGTGGATTTATATATCTGTTACCATTTGGGAAACACAAAAGCT
Organism: Pyxicephalus adspersus; assembly: GCF_032062135.1. Taxonomy (NCBI): domain Eukaryota; kingdom Metazoa; phylum Chordata; class Amphibia; order Anura; family Pyxicephalidae; genus Pyxicephalus; species Pyxicephalus adspersus. The sequence continues at coordinate 101,628,301 of NC_092859.1, forward strand.
TACCCACTGTATTTTTAAAGTAACCCCTTAAATTGAGTCACTAAATAAATGTAGCCTGTTCACTTAGCGAAACTAGTTTTAACTCTGCAAGGGATAATTCACTTATTTCAGTAATTGAGGCCAAGCCCTTTCTTCTGACTTAAGATTTTCAATTATTTGCAAGCATTAATCATTTTTACATTTTATTGCAAGTGATTGGCTATTCCAACCTTAGTAAATTCACTTTACAATGTGAATGATACCTTGACAAGTGATGATTCACTTTTCTAACTGAACATTTTATTCTACTTTGGTAATTCAACCCCCAAAAATGTACAATCCCAAAATAGGATAATTATTTAATCAAAAACACATCTAAAAAGCAAAACTGTTCCTTAAAACATTAGTAAAGGTGACACTTTGGCAATGACATTTAATAAGGTAAATACACATAGATATTTCTTAGTATGATAGCAGCAGCTAGGGCATTTTTTTATGTGTTGGCTTTTTAACAAAAACTGACAATCAGTACCGTATAGTCCCTATGCACATGATGTTTATTTTGTTGGAAACTTTAACAGTTTCTTTGCTTTTATTTAAATAAAAACTGCTTTAAAAAAAAACGGTAATCAGATCAAAGATTGCCACAATTTTCCACCATTCTTTTTTCTGACCACCACTTTCATAAGCCCGCATTTTGAATGGGTGATCAGTAACTTCTTGCTTTTTTACTACAGTGGTGTGACTAGAGCATATAAAGCTACAGACACATCTCAAAGGAGGGGAAAAAAAACACTAAAAACTAATTAGTGTTTTTCTTTTTTTTTCTAGAAAGCACAGCAAGCTCTACAAACTGGGCAACAAAACTTGAATTGTATTAAACTTCTATTGATAAAAGAAAGATTCCAAAATTATGTTTTATATTTAATTTTATTACGGAACTAACACCTTTTGTTTGAACTTTCAAAAATAAATAAAGCTAAAGCAGTTTACCTTTAATAGTTGTATTTTCATGGTAGGAGGGTAAGGAAGTACTTGCACTTTATGTCAACATTTTTTGCTTATATATTTAATAAATGATTTAACACTGTTCTAATAGAATTCTCCTCACAACACTAGAACTGAAAATATACCAATACAGTCTGAGGATTTTACAAATTGGTGAAAGATTAGAATGTGTCACGTCTTACCTGTCAAAATCCCCATTGCACAAAGCTCTGACTGGAATCTTAAAAGCCTGCCAGACCGGGTTTAATGTGTTCTTTACTACTTCTGTCTTGTGGCAAATTGTAAAGCTGAAAAAATAATATTTCAAATTAAACATCCAGTGTCAAATGCTAAAAATCTCTCTCTTAGGATAAAACTGTATCTAGATAAAACCATACAGTTTTCATATATGGCATTGGGACTTGGAAATACATGAAATTATTGATATGTGGCCTTTATCGTTATCTAAAATATATATTCCATAGGATATCCATAGGATATCTGTTTTAGGATATATTTTTTTGTGAGATCCTAAATCAACCAAAAACAGGTATTATTAAAAAAATATTTTTTTTAGATTTCTCTTGCCATATAATCCCTATTTTGCTCTAGTTATACCTTTGATGATTTAAGGAAGAGATGCTTCAAATTGATCTATCTGGCTACATGTGTAAATCCATTTATAATAATTAGTATATACAATTAGTACTAATGTTTGCTATATTTAACAATTGAATACATGTACTAGTGTTTATTTTGTTGGAATTTCAATACATTTGACATACCCTTACCTCCTAAAGAAGCAGTTTTATCCTGCGAAACGCAGTTAACACTGAGATTAACTTGGGTGTTATGTTTATGCAAAATGTATTAGCAAGTACAAAAAGTTTATATTGGACACATATTTGAGCTTGCTCCTATTGTACATGTTTTGGGCATAGGATTGGTTTCTATGTATAAACTACTGATTTTAATCATTGCGGAGGAGAGGGATTTACCTTCAGGGGGTGTTCCCTGGTGGTGGGTGGAGCCATTAGGGTGGGACTCAGAGTCCAGTCTACTGTGCTCCCACCCACCCCTGAAATGGCCTAGTGGCCATAAAAGTTTGCCGACCCCTGGATTAGACACTGGAAGTGAAAGCGGACCTCCTTGTAAACCCTTACAGGCTAAAAACTTGCTAGGCAGCAACAATATAAAAGGAGAAATCCTATACTCAGAAGTGTCGGAAATGTTCTCTGGCAGGTAAATGGTGTGTTGGGAGGGTGGTCTTCTACTGAGGATGAGCAATTAAAACAATGTTGCAGATTAGTTAATCATTATACCAAAGTATTTTTTTTATTTATTAGGATTCTATTTCACTGTAAAACTATAAGTTTATCAAGGTTTTGCTCCTGTGGTCAGTTATCTCAATTCTGAAAGCTACAGTTTTAGTTTATAGATAAACTCTAGCTAGCAGTAATTTTTTTCTAGCAGTTTACTTTGTGGTATAAAGTAATCAACACAAGGCTGCTTCATATTTCACGCTGGCTCTGGGGCTGTGAATTATTCTCTGCAATGCTAGCAGCCACTCAGTAGTGCTAATGGAACAAGTCAGTTAAGGACAATCATCATTTGCTTATGTCTGATTAGTTTCTTAATGTAATTTATAACAGCGGCCAAGCTTTGTCATTGTCAAGAACTGTATCATGCAAACAATTTAGCTTAATCTGAATTTTTTTTTATCATTTAGGTATTTTTAAGAGGTTGATTAATGCTTGTAGCTATTAAAGGGTCAAACGGCAAGCCCAAACCAAAAATAAGCCTAAAATCCTTATTCTAAACTCCTCCTATTGGATATAAAATTACCAGCAAAGTGCTGGCGACTTCTTTTTTCAGCAGGTATGCTGCAGTAGGGGTATAGGATCTGATTGTGCTGTCTGGCAGGGGTGTTGAATAAAATAGCTTCACAATAAAATTCACAACTACTAGCAGGGAAAATGAATGTGTTTAGCTATTTAGGCTCTTAAAATATTAAAAAGCAACTAGATCAGAGGCAGCCTGTGAAAAAATGCTTTTAAAATTGCGTTTCTGAGTTTACTGCTCCAAGTCACTTGCAAAAATGGTTGATATTGGGTTGAATAGGTCAGTTATTATTCCTACCATTAAAAAGATATCCTTTTCTAGGCTATCTACATTCCTGGATGCACTGGAATCTATGTTGCTAAAGATGGAAGGTGGGTGGAAGGGGGCCATGTAGCTTATGTCCAAAAAAAATGATAGTAATACTTTTATTACAAAACAGTTAGAGCAAGATGGGATGACAAGGGGTTCATTTTTGGGAGTTGTTACTAGATACAGAACTTCTGTCTACACTAATATTTTAATGTGGGGGCGCATACCCTCTCTAGTTGAACTGCCCTCTGTAACGGGCATGAATGTGAATTCTCTGTGGTTCTGCTGGTCCATAAATTGGATCTGATCTGAGGCCTGAAGGCACTGGAATTGGGGCTGATTAGAGGTCTGAAAGTGGAGAAATTGGAGTGGATTTGAAGTCAGAAGGTAGAAGAATTAAGGTTTTCTTTTGAAGTATACAGCTTACTGTTCACACTTAAGGTGGTTTTCCAATACTTGGTAATTGACACTTAATTTGGTAAAGGTTACTGACCAATGTCTTTCGTTCTTAAACACCTTATTAGCCAGATATGTACACATTAAAACATACAAATAGTCCTCACCTTTCTGAGACCGTGAGAACTCAACTACTTGACATTGCATCAGACAAACACAGAAAAGATGTTAATGAGTAAAAATTATTTTTAAATATACCCCTACTCCTTCATTGTCCAGTTAGAGCCGTGTCGTAGAAAAGAGTACATTGTGAGTGTGAAATAGTACTTTGCTTTTGGTTTACCTGCCTAAATACAGTAAGAAATGTAGTACTGTATATATGAGCATTTGATTATCTTCCTCTCAAAATGAAGAGCTTATTTTATAGCAGAAACTCCTCCATGTGATTCATTATCAAACTCTCTAGGACCTTTCCAACTATGGACGTTAAACTAACCGGTCTGTAGTTACCTGGTAATGACTTTACTCCCTTTTTGAAGATAGGAACCACATTGGCTATACGCCAATCCATCGGTACCATGCCAGTGACTAAAGAGTCTCTAAAACTTAGAAATAACGGCTTTGAAATAACTGAGCTCAGCTCTTTAAAGACACGTGGATGTAATTCATCGCAGTCTGGTGCTTTGTCAACCTTAATTTTGCCCAACTGTTTCTCAATTATATCAGTTTTGAGCCATTGTGACTCATTTAAGGCAATTACAATGCTATTATGAATTTGGACTTGAGCTCTGCCATTTTCCTTTGTGTACACAGAGATAAAAAAAAGGGTTTAGTAAATCTGCCTTTTCTTTATCTCCGATTACCAACCCAGAGACATCCTTTAGAGGCATAAATGCTCAGATCTGATCTTTTTGCTCTAAATATATTTAAAATTTCTTGGGGGGTTTGCCTGACTTTCCTTTGCAAATTGTCTTTCATTTTGAAGTTTTGCACATTGTATCTCCTTTTTACATCTTTTGTTACATTCTTTATACTTTTCAAATGATGAGTGATCCTTTTTTAACACTAGCTGCAAGCCACATAGGTTTTAATTTTAGCCTCTTAAACTTATTACCCATTGGAATATATTTTTCAGTGTGCTTTTGTAGAACAGACTTGAAACATTACCATTTCTGTTCTGTGTTCTTTGAGGACAAAATTGTCTCCCAGTCCCAAGTCACAGGGAGCTGCCCTTAATAATGAAAAATTTGCTCTCTAAAAATGATTGGTTTATATAAATAGTTAATATCCAATAAATGCACAAGTCACAAACCACTGTCACCTTATTGTCTAAAATAAACAGGCATTTAGAAACATTTAGTACTGCATTTTACATATAACCAAACAAGCAAGCAGATATGAAAACCAGAAGAAAGCATGGCGTAAAGAACATCTATAAGTGAAGAAAAATTAGATCAAGGGTAGCAGAAAATGGGATATGAAAAAGTTTAAATACATTATATTCCATCATTGTCTTGATACATGATCTGCACATAATTTAAAATTAATCAGGAATCGGAAAGGTAACATCAAAGACAAAGGACATAAAAAGCATAATTTCAACACAGAAAATAATGACAGAATACAGTGGTTTGAAATATGAAAATCACATAACTCATATCTTCCGTATGCTACATGGCAAAAAATTGAGATAAAAGTATTAAGAAAGTTTCTGCTAAATCCAAGGCAACTCTTCACATGTTTTAAAAAACTGCTAAGAAGGTATACAAGGGGGCATAATGTTTTGCCTATGGCCGGAAGTAACCTCAAGAGAGCTTCTGCCAGGGGGCTAATCTAAGTGCTGGGGACACAGCATTCTCTACTCTTCATAGCCTTCAGGATGGAATGGGCTGTGGAGGAATCATAAAGTTTTGGAGAGCCCAACAGGTAACTCTGGTGGGTCCACAAAGGGATAGAAGACTGGAGTTGTCTTGGAGAATGCATTAGAGACATCCCCAAGGGTCCCAGTAATTTAAAATACACAGTGTTGAGAATATCCAACAAACTACTGGGACAGAAGGTTACAATGCACATTGAACTGGACCGGGTTAATAGAACTCCTGCTGTGAGATGCGTTGATGCCACCTATCCACGGGATGTGCTTTGGTACATGCATTTTTATCAATAAAAGGGGAGATCCTGTCCTTATTGGGATGATAAGGACAGGATCTGTTACATCTTCCTATTTGCCTCAAAGAATGCTCCTACATACTCCACCCTTTAACTGCCCTGGCAGCCCCCAAGGGTGCCCTACATCTGCAAGTCCCTGCTTTGAAACCCTGGCTGGATCTTCCTGCACATAGCTTGTGTCATCTGCATATCTCAGAGCAATAGAAGATGTCATCCTCACTGAAATGACAAAGGGTGTGTCGTCCCTCTGCTCCAACTCAATAAAGTCATTTTGTCTTGTTCAACCAAGACAAAGACCTATAAAACCGGTACCTTATTAGACCCCTCACTCCAATAGTGTTATAGATATATATGCTTAACTATGTCTCTCCATTTGACACAATTTTTCCTGTTCACCTATGGTAAATGCCTTCTTTGTCTTATGCCTTTACCTGGTACCCTGCCTTTTGCCATGACTGGCTTATGATTCATTTTTCCATTATGAGACCTTTTTTTCCCCTCTGGCTACACTGTAGGTCTGTAAGTTGCCTTAGAGCCTTAGGAAAAGACAATTGATGCCGTGTAGGACTGTCAGCCATATCAGCAATACTATTCATGTGTACTGCCCTTTTTCCCTATTGTACTTGTGCTATATGGACTAATCAGCAATGTGCAAGTCTGCCGGGTGACCTGTTGGAGACTGTTTCAGTATGTTGAGGGCTGCTGCTCTCTATATGGGACCATGTGTAAGGTCTTTCACATGCCTCTGTGACTGTTAATTGTTTCATATGGTTGGATGACAGCCAATCTGGGACATCATATAAGCTATGGAAATCTTTGTTACCATTGTCGCTGGAATGGGTCGGTACTAACAATGTTCTCTATTCTCTAAAGACAGTATATATATATTTATACACATATATATATATGCTGTTTTTTTCTGGGTGATTTTTTTAACCAGATAACAAGAAGACTACTGGCGTGCCCAATACTGTCTCTAATATTTGCATACCAAATCTTATTGGGGTAGGGCTTTAGCTAAGTCTACATCCATTTCATCTTTGTTCTTACACTCAATATCTTTTTTTAGCAAAGATTATAGTTAAAAATTAACTTCATCATCCATAGTCAGGATGCATTCTTCTTGAACTGCAAATTAACTTACGTATTTAGTACAGGTATGCAAGAAATATATATATATAGGTATAATATCACAACTGCATATTTAGAAAGAATATTGGAAACTGAATCAACCCTAAAACTTTAGAGAAGTCCAAAGATGCTTAAATGTTATATGTAAAATAAAAATC
>NC_092859.1:101636426-101637719 GCF_032062135.1 Pyxicephalus adspersus
GAAAATTCTAAGATATAGTTTTACTCCATTCCATAAGCTTCATGAAAAATTTCCATACAGTACATTATGCACATAATGCACTGTGTGGTAATAATTCTAGTTAGTTATGTAGTAGTACAGCCTTTACTAAATTACTGTTGTATATTATTTACCATTTATTTCTATATTGTTACTGTTTTTATATACTTTTTTGTATTCATTTTGATCCCTTCTATGGAGTCTGGGTATAAACTTTTCATTCATACGTAAGACTGTATTTGCATTCCTTTTGGGTCAGTTTGGTTCATTTCCCTGTTAGATTCTCTCCTTTCTGTTTTGCCCTTTTGATTTTGAAACTTCCTAAAGCGTATTTTCTTGAGTGGTAAAGCGCCCTATTCTTCTTGGTAGAACAAAAGTATCTAGGTCCTATAAATTTATGGTTGTCTTGCAAGAAATGCATGTCAGAGATCTTCCCAGTCAGGAGGCTCTGATGGTCACTCCAGCACCTTCCCTTTTTTTCTGTTGTAGTCTCTAAAGGGTTGACTTGGTGTTGTGTCTTGGTTATGTTGGGAGATCTAAACACACAGATCCCGGATGGATTAATGTAAGTTGCCTTCCAATGACTCCTGGTAACTGAAATAACTTGTTTATTAACACTACTGACAGGCATTTTCTAAACGCTGGCTATTTTTATTATACTTTTCTGATTTGTTCAATTAAACAACCTTTTCTTGCAGATTGATAGTTTTTTTGTTTTCACCATAGCTCAGGATCCAGCAAAGTCAGTGTAGCTCTGACTACATGTACTACTTATACACATACACTGAGTACAAAAAAAAAGAACGTCTGACTATTCTCCCTTAATTACTGATTGCTTGCTGCTTTGAGGTTAAGTGTTTATGGTTCTATACAATCTATACTACTATGTACCTTGGTTATAATCTCATACAAATGTTTCAAACTAGATACATAGCCAAAAACCTTGGGAATATTGAATAAAAATGTATAAACAGTGCTGTATGACAACCAATCAGAATTTAGCAATTTAGTTTGAAAGTCTTAAGCAGATTTGACTGGACACTATGGAAAATTGCACACCACTACTACTTATTCCACATTACAACAAACACATAAATTTCAATAACTGCAAAAACATCAAGTCTCCCTATTATGCTTCTCGAGCTTTTACCAGAACTTACAGATCAAATCTCAGGTTCTGTCTTTCCTCAAAGAAGTAGTCCATTATAAATTTTTTGACAAAGTCTGGATTTAATGTGTTGTCGATTACTTCTGTCCTGCCATACTGCAAAACAA
>NC_092859.1:101639465-101640644 GCF_032062135.1 Pyxicephalus adspersus
TATTATTCCTTTACAGAAATGGCAACCAAAACCTGCAAGACAGAAAGAAAACTGAAAACTACCATTCGAATGGATAGCAGAATAGCAATAATTGCAAATATTAGCCAAACAAAGGTTTTTGGCTATTTGTCAAAGTCAATGATCGTCTCCAAAAAGATAAAGAAGGTCCAAAGTTACCTATGAGTAATGTTACAATTAGAAGACAGCAATGTGAAGCCAAGCTATCGGCAAGAAGCCCTACCCCGATTCCTAATTCAATCGAAAACTTGTGGGGTGACATCAAAAATGCTGTTTCTGAGACAAAACCAAGAATTGCAAAAGAACTGTGGAATGTAGTGCAATCCTCCTGAACTGGCATGCCAGTACCAGAAGTTGGTGGACTCCATGCAACACTAATGTGCAGCAGTTCTCAGAAACAGTGGTTATACAACTAAATATTAGTTCATTGATTCAAGGGAAAGCTAAACCTTGTTTTCATTTATACAGTGAAAGTTTGAGTTTGTAAAAGAAGAATATATACACTGCTATTTTTTCTTGAACAACCTAGTATCCCCTATTCTTCACTTTCTGTAAAGGTATAACACAAATTTGATACATTTGTTTTTACTTAAAAAAGCATGTGCAGTGTTCCCAAATGCATTTATGTGTATGGCTTTATTGGTATTGAGCTTTAGTCACTTTTAAACAAGGTACACAACTGTATGTAGTGTACATATAGCATTTTTTGTAACACTTACTGCAGCCAGTAGCTCTAATAGTCCATTGTTTACATGTGAGCTGTCTAGAAAACAGGGGCCTTCAGATCCTTTAGAAAGAAGGGTTCTTTAAGCCAGGGAGCAAGGGAGAAGGGGCTGCTGGCAGACTGCAGCCACTATAAAGTTTGTTACAAATGTTCTGCCTTGGCCCATGCCATCTAGGGGGGTGAAACATAACACTACTAAGTCCTTTTATTGGATTCATGTTCTTAGTAAAATTGGAAAAGACTTTGACCTATCTACTGATGTCTTTAATTTGTCTGGTGGACCCTCAGAAGATAGCCGTCAATGAAGATGATTTTTTACTTGTCATTACTAATCTAGCGGTCTTGCTGCCAAATATAAAGACTTTTGGCTTTTTTGGGTCCATTTTATATTTTAAAATCAGATATTCTAATTCAGGGGCCCTCAATGTGTTTCAGCT
>NC_092859.1:101641556-101642441 GCF_032062135.1 Pyxicephalus adspersus
AAGAGGGCAATTTTTGACATTGGAGAATATTCCTATCTTTAAATGTTGGGTTTAGTGAACAGAACCCCATGTCTTTCATTATTCAGACATGGCAGATTCAATGGTTGATTCCTCCAACCCTCCCCCTCTCCATATAGCATGTACGTACAGTACTCATTCAAATATCTGTGACTGGAAACAACCATGAAAGATCAATTCAGACATTCACTGGACTTCAGTATGAGGTTTTAGGGCTATCAAATGAAAGAGCACACTTTTTATTATTATTTTTTTGTTATATTCAAAGTGAAATAATTATGGTATATTTTAATAAATATTCTAACAAATTATATGAACAACTATTTAAATATATAGCAATGTTCATTACAAATATGTTAACATGAGAAAGAATAAAGGAAAAAAAAACAAAGAATCAGTAAATAAGCACTAAACAGATCTTGTTAACACACTATTTCTTTCTTTCTTAGACTGTGATAGCCTATACATTTTATGGTAATGCAAATGGTGTTTCTTTTATTACTTCTCACAGTGCCATTGTAAAAGGGCAATATATTTTGGCATCCATCAATCACACCACAAATATCATAAAATTTCATCTGGCTTGGAAAGGTATCACATCCGTAAACAGATATTACCAAGAAGAAAGTGAGAATGGATAAACTATATGTATACACACTTTTGTAAGTGTTAAAAAATATATCTAATAATAATAATCCTTTACAAATAAAATTATGTACTATTTAATTAATGTTTCTAAAAAATTTTTTAACAGATCCAATATTATCATTAGTGTGTAGACATTTAAGAAATACCCTAAAAGCACCATTGATATTATTTGTTTAAGTGTTCAAGGACCGTTTCCCCAGTGTTTAAAACAAAGCATTT
>NC_092859.1:101647367-101676627 GCF_032062135.1 Pyxicephalus adspersus
CAGTGAAACATTTCACACAATTGCGGTTCTACCTTCAGAGTAGGAAAAGCAGGGCCAAAAGCAAATTTTTGCTTTATAGCACCTTGCTGGGATCCACTGAAGCAGCATACAGCTATGTGCACAAACTAGTTCCCAAATTCTCCCATTCACTTGAAATGATGGGCAAAAGTCAAACAAAGGCCAACACTCTGTGTACTTTGTGGAAGAATCTTTAGCATCTGCCACTTCTGTTCAGGCACCACAAACATTGTGTTCAGACACAACAAACAGAAGCACCAAATGCGTAAATTTTTCTGCAGGATTAGCTGTAAACAGCAAAGACAAGTGTGGGTATTATCTTTTTTTTCAATTTGCAGGGAGGTTTTATTTTTTTATTTTTAAGATGTGACAAATTTTGTTTTAACTTGCATTAGGACTAAAAAGGGGACATCTAAAGCTTCCTGCACATATGTTTTATTATCCTTAGACCACCGCAACCTCAGCTGCTTGAGTCAGATCATTGGTAAAGTGAACAGGGGATGGACTAGTGCAGGGGTGTCAAACTGAAATACACAGTGGGCCAAATGATAGGCTGCCTTTTTTGCAATAACAAATTTACTAGCTTGTCAATCTGTAGTTTAGTTTGTGGTCCTAGCATAACTGCCTGCCAGGAACAAATATACTTCTGTTCACAAGCGAGGGAGTGAAGTCAATCTGCCTTGGCCAATCAAGGTGGCTAAAAATCCTGAACCCAGAAAAATGGAGGGGAGTTTAGTTTATTAACTGCACACAGGCATGAGACTTCAACTGTTCCTTCTGCAATAAATACCCTGCTAACTTGCATTCTTTTAAGTTTAGGTTTAGTTAAGCTTTAATTGTAAACCCTGCCAGTAGTTCTGTTGCTGGATATAAGCAACCCTTTATTGATATGTAAGGCAGAGGAATCATTTAGAGCATTATATACCATTGAAATTGCCCAAAAAAAACAAAAACAAAAAAACTTAACTAATCCCTGAATCTCTTTTCTCATTATTTGTTAGTCTGGATCAGAATCGCTTGCGTTTTCTCTCTCTCTGTCTTTGCATTTCAATTACAGTTTAATCTCTAGAATGTTCTCAGCTTCCATTATAACAATATATGAACTCACAGGGAAGGTAAAATTTGTATTATCAGTTATTGTAAAACGTCAATTATTTTATAAAATGTTTCCCTAAATATAATTACTTACCATCCACATGCACAGATAACACGGATACTTGGTGTATCTGTGTTGCTGACCAAGAAGGAAGCATACACTGTTACACACTTATATACACTAAATACACTGTTATAACATATGTTTATTGAATAACTAGATATATCCAAAAATCAGTGCTTTGAACTTCAGTACACTTAGCAGCACTCCTGAGGAAGCCTAGATTGGGCGAAACGCGTTGGGTAAATGAGGCTACGTCAAATATCTACATGATTGATGTTCCCTGCACATACTGTTTCGCTTAACGCAAAATTTTGAAAAAAATCAACAAAAAACAACCAAGTAGGTGATTTATGTCTAGTTGAACGGTTACCTTACCTCAAGGAATGAGGTAGTACCTTACAAATTCTACAGTTGATGTTAATGAATATGTTTGATTCTGTATTATTTGAGAATCATGTTTATTACAAAATAATTGTCTTGCCGAAAAACCCTGTCTTTGGACTATATTTACTTTGATGACAAGAAGGAAGCATACCATTTTAAGGTCAACACAGATGACCCAATTGTGTTGATGATGATGTGTTGGTGATATTGCAACAGCTCAATAACTCTCTTTATGTCTGCATACGTATTCTTCACAAAGAGAAACTGAATATCCAATCGGGACTGACCCAAATATATTGCCATTTTAGCTCACTTTTGAGCTATCAATGAATAGTCACTATTCAGTTGAGTTATAGATTGGAATTCTCAATTCCTCTATTAAACCAGGTATGTTATGGCAATACACAAAGCCACTGTCAGTTCTAAAGTACTGCAGAAATGCAATTTCTCTGGATGGAAAGTATGATACCCTATTTCCTTTTTCAAGTAAGTTTTTCTCACACAGTCCTGATGCTAGGAGTTCTGAAGCCTTCTTCGATAGTCTCAAATCACATGCCAAGTCACTCAACTCATACTGATCAAATCCCTTACAAACAGAGTCCTCTTCCATTTAAAACTCTTCATCATTGTTGTCGCCTAGTTCATCACCATAATCATGTTCTTCAAAAGAGGGTAGTGTAACGAAAACTGGCACTGGGATTTCATCTGAATGAGTCACTGGGTGTATAGCTGAAGGATAGGATACTCTATGTTACATTTATTTTTCTTGTTATATCTTGAAGTTTTCACTATACAAAATTAACAGTCATCGAAATGATTTCCTGTCTCTTGTCAAACCATAGATTTACCAAATGGCATCTTATCACGTGTTCCCTATGTCCACATCTGTAAACCCTCGACACACTGTTTGCACAGCTTATTAGGGGCCCAAGACTTATCTTGATCACCAAGTTAACTTTGATTTATGCCAAATAAGTGTGCTGATGTTTGCCCTTTGACTGGGAATGGTGAAACATCCACATATATACCAAAATGAATCAGGGTTGTTTAGGCACTTATAACAAAATGAATCAGGGTTGTTTAGGCACTTACAACAAGAAACAGCAGAGCCAGACATAATCTGAAAGAAAGGAAATACGTGTGTAAGTAAAAAAATACATTTTGCTTATTCACTACGTAGAGCAGCGCACAACCTCTGATCACACTGTCTTGCGTGTAAATAAATAGCCTATACAAATCCACGCTACAGTAATCACATTATTATAAGCAGTAGAGAAAAAACCTTACATGGTAGAAGAAAACTAGTCAACAAAAAATTTGTTCAAAATTGTTCCCTAGTGTAATGTATGAAAATGATGTATGATAAAAAAAAAAAAAAAAGAAAACGTGCATGTACATGTTGCTCTGACACCTGCTTTTAAGTTCTGTCTACAACTAATGTTGGAACATAATATTTGAGTTCCAGCAGTTCAAGAACCTCCCTTTTCAGGAGGTTCAACAAATCACATGAAGGTCGAAGGACTGGTTGCTAGGGGGAAGGGGGGGTACCCAAATATAGTATTGGTTCTAATATTTCAATAAATGCAAATAAAACTGAACTCTAGTAAGCAAATTTAAAATATTATTACAAGGACTTAAATAACCTATCCCCAGGAGCCAGCAGGATGAGATGACAGAGACAAAACTCTCTAATCAGAACTCACCACAGTTACCCTGTTCATCTCTAGTGTCATACATATGCTGCAGGCATGCTGTGCATAATAACAAGCAGTAGCCCTTTATTTCTCCTTTAAATATATACTCCTTTACTATTCCTTTAAATATATATTCCTCCTTTTAAATCAGAATACTACTCTCTCCTGTGTTAACACTAAAAGGTCAGCAAACCTAAAATATGCTTCCCTGCTAAACCTAACTTTCTAACAGTTTTTCACTAACTTTTTGTTATCACTTCTTCTTTGCCATTGTTGACATCACAAACATAAGTTTTTTGTGTCTGTACCTGTGCAGGTAGAAATCCTGTATTACCAAGAATCACCAAATTGTCTTGTGGGTGCACCAAGAATATGAGAAGTCTAAAGGGCAGCATGGTGGCTCAGAGGTAAGTGCTCTGGCCTTTGCAGCGCTAGGTCCCAGGTTCGCATCTCAGCCAGGACACTATCTGCATGGAATTTGCCGGTTCTCCCCGTGTTTGCTTGGGTTACCTCTGGGTACTCCTGTTACCAACCACTTTCCAAAAACATCCAGTTAGGTTAATTGGCTAACCCCCCAAATTAGACTGTAATAGAAAAATTGACTGTAATAAAGACATATGACTAAGGTAGGGACATTAGATTGTGAGGCCCTTTGAGGAACAGCTAGTGACATGACTATGGGCTTTGTACAGCACTGCGTAATATGATGGTGCTATATAAATACTGTGGTATAATAATAAAGGAAACACCATGACAAAATAATAGTAAGCATCAGCAAAGAAAAGGATGTCTTAGCTCACAATTCCTCCTCTTACACACTGTATTTGCATAGAGACAATCATATACAGGGTGAATTTACATGTAGACCACCCTAGGAATTCTGCACATGAAGCCAAGACTAAATGACAGATAGGATAAAAAAGCAACTACTTTAAATAGGAGGGTCAAGAAACCACAGATGTGGAGGAAAGGGCTGAATGAACCTTGTAATTTATATATAAAAAAGGTGAGCAGCAAAGCATGCCAAAAGTGATTGCCTCGATCTATGGAAAAAACGCTAAATAAATTTGTGTATATATACCAGATATATACTTTTTGATATAATTTGACCTTTTGCCATAAAAATCCAGAATACTCTATTCAAAACAAAGCCTTTCTCAGCATGTGTAGTTTTGGTAACAGCAATGTTCCAGCACCAAATGTTTTTTAATTTGCACATATCAAAATGAATAGCAGATGAGATTCTTTATAAAGTGAAGGTTTGCAGAAATGGTAATCACTTTACCCAGAATAATAAGCCAATTAATTCTGAACATTAGCATGAAGAATTAGAACTAATTCAGCACTTGTTTAAACTTTTAACTAGAGAGGTAATTTGGTGTTACATTGCCCTGGCTTTAGCTTGCTAATAAATGGCATCACTGATATGACCTACAAACAATTTAAAATTATCATTAACAGATACAAATCAATAATGAATAAACAATGAAAAAATTCAAAGTTAATAAAACTAAAGGTTAGCTTCATCTAAAAATGAAACCCTGCTGCCATTTAAAAACCTAAAACATTTATTCCTTATGTAACAATAAACAAATTAAATTAAATGTAATAAAACTCAGACCTAAGACATTATTAGATCATAAAATGTGTTATAGTCCTTACAAAAGTTTAACAATTAGCTTTATTGACAAACAATATGTATATATTAGCAGCAGCAGGCTTTACATTTAGTTGTAGCTGTCCCTTTTAAAGTACCAATTACATACCCACAATGTAAACTGTTAAATATTGGGATCTAGGCAATAATGACCAGATAGCCCAGACAATGGTGCAATTTACAAAAGGCAGACTAAAAGGATCACACTGTGTCTTAAAGAGCAAGCCTGTGTGGTAATCCAAGAAAAAAAAAATCATTATAAAGAAGTAAACTAGATTTAGAAATATAAGCTACTTAATTGACTACTATGATAGTATACATATCACTGCCCTTTACAATTTTGTAACCACTGTAGGTAATTAAATGGTACAGAAAAACCTTAGAACCAATGTTAACAGCTGATTACAAACACTGCACCACAAATACATATTTTAAATTAGGGAATACATACCTCCTATTTTTGACATTGATGGTATCTTGTGATGTCCCCAAAAATTGTGGCCTTGACATTATCAAAAATGGTCGCCAACTGATCGACATTTTTTTTTTGGAAAAACCCGGCGGAAAACACCATTGCTAACAAGCTAATGAATGAGGGGAACATTGCGAATCATAACAACGTTGCTCAAATTCATTGGCTCGTTGGCAATGTCATCAGCCATGTTTCAGTGGATCAAGAATGTGAAAGCAGATGATTCCCTTTACCGATGAACTTTGATGTCGTTTAGGCACGTATCAACTCTGAACAATCACATTCCAAAAAAACAGAGGCACTTCAAATGTATATCAAATAATTTAAAAAGACAAACACAAAAAAAAAAAAATTAAATATATGTGTGTGATGCATGAAGAGCATTGTCACATCGAGAATCTTAGTAATTATTTGGCTGTCCACTTAATTAACAAAGGCTGTAGCACAAATGGTTTAACACTATGGCATGACAAAAGAATTAAAAGATAAGATTACAAGATATCAACACTAATAACTGATCTTTATTTTTTTATTTCCAATGGAATAAATGGAATAACAAAGTTTCGAATTATTAACAGCAATTTCACAAAAGTTGCCGAAAAAAATCTGGTCAGACAAAAGGCAAAAGATAAATTATGGTCAAAAATATGATTCCCAACTGAATATCAAGTATAAGTAATGACAAAATAATTACACATTTTGCCTCTATTTATTCAAGTATTTCAAAGAAATTGTATGTCATTGTAAACAAAGGGGGCCTAAAGTGAAGCCTAACACAATTTTAATAAGGTTCTAGAAGCTGTGAAAAAAAATAATTGCTTAAATGTACTTAAGAGATAGTTCTTTTTATTAACAAGCATAAATGGTACAGAAAACTCAACATATCAATCTAATTTATTAAAAATATATAAAAAAAAATGCAAAACAAAGCTAAGGGACAAACAGCTAGTTTATAATTAATACATACTTTGTCAGGCGCTTAACACCAAATCCTGAACACACATTATACAAGCTGACCAGAATTATCGTATATACTGGAGTATAAACCAACTTTTTCAGCACCCAAAATGTGCTGAAAAGTCACCCTCTGCCTGTACTCCAGTCAGGTGCATGGGTCCCTCCCTCGATTGAGATGCGGGCATTGCTGACAAGACTGGTGTCCCTATGCCTGCAGAGGGAATCCTTAATGTCACATCACAACACAATGTACAGGCTCTGTACGGAGCCCGTACTGAATCTGGGCTGTTTGTCTGTAACAGCTTCATAATCCAGCTGTGTTATAATGAGCTCAGACCCTTCGCATGTTCTATGAATTTGTTAGAGAGAGAAGTGCATAGAAGTATATTGTAATGAATGTGTAATAAATTGCAATGTATGAGAAAACTGTTTGTATGATCAAATGAACATTGGAACCACAAAAAAAGAAAAAAAACCTAAAAAATACATTGCACACATTTTCCCACCTAGATCACATGGTGGTTTCAGGGCTCACACATGGCTGTGTATCAGAGAAGTATTAATGCTAATAGTGAGTAGGTTTTGCATTCTCTATAATGCAGCAGTACACACCATAATTCCACTATAACAAACTGCTTAGAACTGGTTTTGCAGCACAATACTGTTGACTTAAATAAAGGTGTTTGGCAAGCGTTAGCTTCCCTACCCATGTATTTCTATACATAGCAATTAAATTTACCCCATAGGCTCCATATGTAGACATTTGTTTGAAATTTTTACTCCAAGCACAGTAAGAACTGCTAGTAATATTGAAATAAATATTAAACATACACCCCACTGATGCCTCAATTAATGTAATTTTATTGGTATTAATTTTATTTACCAACCAGTAGCTGCAGCATTTCCCACCCTCGGCTTATACTTGAGTCAATCAATGTTTCCCGTTTTCCAAAGTAAAAATAGATACCTCGGCTTATACTCGGATCAACTTATACTTGAGTATATATGGTAGTCTCCAGTAATAGACCTATGGCTACCATAACATATTAGGAGATCTCCTAAAATATTAACAATTCTGTCCTTTAAAAACATTAAAAAAACTGCTTTGATGAAGGCACTATATATGCTAAGAAATATGTAGTGTGTTTAAAAGAAAACTCCCTTTTATGGTTTGAAACACTCCACAGAAAAATAAATACCTTCATTCTAAAAGCATATTTATATGTAGCCATATTTACTAACAAACTATTTGAAATAATCTAAACTAGGGTGGGAAGCAATTGTGGTAAAAACACTGTATTTTGCATGCTCAAGCCACTGAATGCCAAACATATGCATCTTTCACTACCATTTTATCTACCTCGGAATTCCTTCATACCTTCCAGTAAAGTCATCAGCTAAATGGTACCAACCTTAAGTTATCAACCTTTAGCTCTACTCCTCTTTTTTCTGACACTACTTAATTTATCAAGCATTGGCTAAAAAAGAAAAGAAATATCATTTGGGAGGAATTGCAAAACGGACGTCAGAATCCAAGCTGTGACAAGTCCAAAAATTTGTAAAGAATCAGCAATATTCTCACTTTGAAAAAAAAAAACCTGCTGCAAACTGTATGTCAATTATAATCCTGGTGTCAAGTCAGACCCAAACGTATTAAAGAATTGGTTGTGAAAAGTGCTTTTACAGCCATGACATGCTAATACTTTACTATTAACACCTGTAATTGTACGTATCTTGAGCACAAAACGTGCCTTTATTGGTGACTTTTAAAGCCTAAATAATACATAAGTTCCAAAAATAAAAATAATAAAGAATTCAAAATTATAAAACCATTCAAAATCTAAATGCTCCCTAATTTTCTGCAGCAGGATATTATCAACAATGTTCCCCATCGAAGGCAAAAAGGCCAATAAAGACAATATTTTTGCTCAAATTATATAAATTAATCAGTCACAAAACTAAAAAAAAACTGACAAGTGAAGTGAATAACATGGGATATCACATAATAATGGCACCTGGAAATAGGTGGAATATATTAGGGAGCAACCAAACAGCCGATTTCTAAATGTGATATGCTGCCGAATGAAAAAAACTGGCAAATGTAAGGTTAAAATGACATAAAAAAAGAAATTGCGATGGGTACAGTATCTCAAAACTGCAGGTGTTTTTGTGTGTTTTAAGTATGTAATAGTTAGTACCTACTAAAAGGTGGTCCTCGAAAGGACAGCCAGAGAACTGGCAACAGGTTCACTGATATCCCGAGAACAAACTGCTGAAACCTAAAGCTGGCAATGGGATGAAATGTGTCAGAACACACAGTACACTACAGCTTGATGCTTATGGTGCATACTGCTTTTAGTGATTGCCTGATTCTAGACCATGCTTACCCCTATCCACTGCAGAGAACACCTTCAATGGGCATGTGAGCATCAGAACTAGGCAATGGAGCAATTAAGGTGTCCTGGTCTGATAAACTCTCATTTAAAAATAAAATAGCTGCTGTGTATGTCATTTAGATATGGCAGCAGGATGCACTCTTAGAAGAAGGCAGACAAGGACTGTGACTTAAAAAATCTCACCTAGGTGCCATACACCACAGGAAATTTTTAGTCTTGTAGAATCCATGCCTTGATGAATCTGAACTTCTTCAGTTAAACAGTATTGTTCTGGCAGATTTATTGTTTTAGCTGTGTATATAAATCCCTTAGCTTAGTTTAAAATTTATTGCATATTGCAAAAGCTAATTTATTTAGAAAAGTAATTTTAAATTAGCTTTTAGTTTTATTAGCTTTTTAAATATGTTAGCTTTTTAAGGGAACAGTATTTAGAACAAGTTAAATTATTTACTGTTATTTGAGATCTTTTCCTGTGTTCATATATGTTTATGTTTTTATTAATAAGGATATATTTGTACTAATTGTATTAAATGAATAGGGGACCCATCACTTTTATTTGTGGTTGCTGTATGATTTGGATGCTAATTCTTCTAGTGTGCTGATGAAGTAATAGAATATACCTGTTGAAAGGCTTCCATGGTGTGTTACTTAAGGAACACAAAATGCACAAAAGCTGCACCCTAGAGAAAGTCTTTTATGATGAAATGAATTGTGCTGCAGCTTAGTCATTTAGGCAACAAGTACAGGAGGGCAACCAGGAATGAACAGCATTAAATAATACGGACACCATAGCATGTCATTACAAATAGTGTTGGGATACATGAGAATGGTGAATGGAAAGAGTGAAACTTGGGCTTTTAGTGAATACATTTTTACACTATACATGTTTTTTTTTTCTGCGTGATAAACAATTTCTCTTATAGATATTAATGCTACAGAAGATAAATTCACAACCTGTGCCTAAAAGGCAACAACTGGTGTAGGTTAGTGGATAATCTGTTTGGAGTTGATTCCAACCTCTGATCGGAAATCAGAATTTAGGCAAGGGCAGATTGCACTTGCAAAAGCACTATCTTCTGTAATTGCTAATTAAGGACAAAGTGCAGTAAAAAAAAATAAATAAATACAAATACAAAAGGGAACGAGTCCTTCTCAAGGTGCCATTTGCTGCTACTGTTAATCTTGGAAAGAGTTAAAAAATTATTATTGGAGTTTTTTTTTTTGATATTTTGTGAATGATTGCCTTTTCATTCTGTATTTTTGTACTAACTTTGTACACACAATTTGTATTTCTTTTTTGTTATTTATCTTTTCTGTATTTTTCATCTTATCTTGGAAAGGTTTTTTTAAAAAAAAAAACCTTAATAAAATGATTGAAAATAAATATAATATTATGGGGTCCTATATAGTGATTTTATGCTCACTTCTGAAAATGTATTATTTAAAGCCTAACATATGTAGACACGGGGTAAGCTGCCCTACCACATAATTCTCATCCTTCTTTCGGTTCCTAAAAGGGTAAAAAAAAAAATTACAAATTGGTGCTACTCCTGCTAATGTTTTTGTCTATGGGGGTCACTCATCATCAGGACATTTTTTTGTGCTTTAGATATACAGGAAGGGCCATCTTCACTTCTCCTGCAGAGTCCTCTTTTACCTTCTCCTCATTCATCCTGTAGTCATCAGTTCTCTGAGAAGGTTTATCAATGAAACAGTAGTAAGCTCCTACCTATCTCCTATTGCATGCCAAACTTCTCCAGACCAAGGCGGTAAATTCTTGCACTACGAGCAAGTGTCTTGTAATGTGTTGCCCAATATTTGCACTATGCAGCCAGGGCAGGGGCAGTACATGCCACAGTCCATTGGGTGAATGTGACATGTACCAATGGGAGCCCAGTAGTTCTGTTTTCACCAAAATTGCACACAGTATCTCTCCAGTACTACCTCTAAATCAGCAATGTGACAGCTGAAAAGAGGACCAATGCTGTTAATGCACTGTGCCTGGGTAAAATGTGCACTTCTGGCCTTTCCCTTCCTACTCCAATAAATGATTTGTGACCAGTTGGAATTCAACATTACATAAGCTAAACCACCTGTACAAGCAAAGAAAAGTAGTAACTGACTTACCACAGCCCAAAAATAGTGAATTTGGGTTTGTGTGACCCAGAGCAGTGGCAGCTTATCAGAGATGTATGTAACTTATTGAAGACTCTGGAGGAGGCAACTAAATTTGTCATCTGGAACAACAGTGATACCACTCATGTCATCCCGCAAAATTTTATGTTCAAAGTTCTAAGTTCTGCATAAAAGTTCCAAGAACCTCTACAAAAAAGCAGTTTTACCTTTCCATAAATAGAGAAGATATTTAGAGGGTACTTAAACTGTAACACAAAAAGAGTGTAAGAAATAATTTTGTGAAAAGATTACTTTTTATGACATTTTCCAATCCCTGGGTTTCTTTTGTAATTCGTTTGTTGTATGTCTATTTGATAGACTAAGGTTTTAAAATTTTATGAATAAAAACACTACATTGTAACTGGTTTAATATTTAGATTATTCAGAATATTTGTATTTTTTCACCTAATTGTCAGACTGTGAATACTTGGAGTGCTTCATTGCAATACATTTTTATGTTACAGGATTGTGTTGTCTTAGTGTTTAGTGTAGAAGTTAGGAAGCAATAAAAGGGTGTATTTTTTAGATTTGAAGGAGAGCAGTAAAGCATACAGATTACTGTATGACAGACTCATATCTAAATTAGTGAAGTCTACCATCATATACATTATTCTTTGATAAACACCTAAGATTATTGTAACTATACAGCAAACCTTTACGCCATTCCCTAATCTAAAAGAATAATATCCAATGTATACAAAATTATTCAAACAATATGACACTATATATGTGAAATTTTACTTTGTTTTTTTTCATGTATATTGGATATTAGATTGGAGATTTATTATTGATTTGGGAGTGGGGGTAGAAGAGAGCTGGTATATTTGCCCACCCTGTAGTTTTACAGCAGGTTTTCTAGGTTTTTTAGAGTGTTTAATTTCTTTAATCAAAATGCAAATGTTTTTATTCTTGTTTACCTAACAATATTGTTTTGTACTAAAATAATGCAATATTAGAATAAAACATTTTACTTAAAGATTTTGCAACTAATCTTGAGGCTAGTCCAAGTGTATAAATATTTGTTTTCAAGAGTTTAAAAAAAAATTAAGAGAAACAAAATTTTTATTTCTACAGCTCATTTGAAATGTAGAGCATACCAAAACTTTTGGTATTAACAGTTAAATAGCCAAAGGAATAAAAAATATATAATAAAAACATAAGGCTATACAGTTTGTCTAGGATAAAACAAGCTTACTTACATGGATCAGATTTGGAAAATGTGTCTCTGTCCAAAAGGTTCCTGTATGGGTGGAAAAAAAAAGAAAATTTATAGGAGTTGTACTAATATACCTATACAGTATTTAAGAATTTCATAAATATAAATAAACTATGTCTAACACAAGGGTGCAGGCAGACTCCGTTGACCAGTCTCGGAAGAAAAGGAACAAAAGGGTATACCGGGAAGTCCTCATTTACATTATTTTGGGGCAATAGGCAACCGTATAGTTCTGAAAAAGTTAGACATAAAGTTTATGTTCAATACCATGTGTATTTAGTATGTAAAAGTAGTTTACACACAAATATTTCAACAGTTCACGGATTCCTAACGTATACCCTTCATGTAAGATAAAAGCCACCATTTCCTTTTTTAAAGTATTTATTTTTTAGCATCCCTGCCTACGCATTGTTCCTGGTGCTCTTAGTGACCATTTGGAAAAATCCAAATAAAAAAGGGTTGCTGAAAATTACATAAAGCATGCATTTTCTAGGTCTAAGATTTAACAGATCGATGTCAGAGACAGCCAGGCTTGATGCTATCACCACGCTCCTGAGGAAGCCTCATGAGCTGCTTAATTCCTCCTCAGGCTGCTTGGAATCGCAAGGTACATTTATCAGTCCAGCCATTTTACCTCCTTTTGCTCCTAACTTGTCAGATTGGTCATCAAGCCCCTGCTCTCTCACATTTTATCAGTAAGCCCTAAACTCTGAGGGCACCAAGTTACAGGCCCCAATACAGAAAAAAGAGCAGATATAGAGGCCCTGATCATCAAATTTGAGCTCTCTCACCAGGCTGCTATATGTAAAAGTGCGGTAAAAATGTGTCTGAGATAGAGAGGTAGACTATCTGTACCATCCACATCTCTCAATGATTTTGAAAATAGGTTATGCACAAACCTGACCTCTGCCTCTTTCTTGGATTTAGTAACGTCTGTTTTACAGCAGATTGCTCTGGTTACTTAAATTCAGTGACTGAATCTTGGTCTGACCTTATCTATAACCCTTACTTATGGTGTGTAACCAGTCTTGGTTTGTCTGACCTGCTGAAGTGCCCTGCTGCAGATTACCTTACAGAGGCTCTCACCCCGCCAGTGATCCCAAGTCGACCTCACCTGCGACAACCACATTAAACGCAGGCAGCGTGGAAGAGACCGCTGCAGCAAACAGCGTGGCCGGGGGGCTGCCGCCGCTCTGCTCACAGTGTGTCTCCTTTCCTTTCACCAGTGAAGGAATCTGTCCTGGCCAAACGGCAAACCAGCATCCCTGCAGCCGTGCACAGTACTGCACCCGCCTTTAGCATTCCTGCGGGCGTGCACAGTACAGCACACCCCATGGGTTTTGCTGTAAGAGGTGCCCACGCTACTATGCGCGCCTCTTGGAACCGACCCCCCCCCCCCCCCCCCCCCCCCCCGGGGGGGCGAGGCAGCGGCAAGTATAGTTTGAATTCCCTGCGGCCATTAAATTATTCAGTATGTTCTCTCCTATCCAATAGCGGCAGGTGGCGAAATGTGATAGGGCACTCTGCCCATTTAATGAGACCCTGTCATTAGCACCCCTGCCCGTTATAGCCTCTGTGTTACAGTGTGCTTGTGTTGGATTACCATTTTGACCTCTGTTGTCTTCTCCTGTGTCTTGTCATCAGCTCGGACTTATTACCAGCACCGACCCAGTCTGATTATTGACCTTGCGCTAACTCTGCCTACCCTGACTGCGGATTGTCCCTGACTACGCCTTCTGCCTCATCCTTTTGTACCTCGCTTATCTGATTGATCTGTTGTGCTTGACCTTGTCCTGTACCTGGATTACGGAATAAAGTCTGTTGAAGTGTTCCCTGGAGTTGGTTGTGATTTGTGTGCCCAGGCGCATTACACCCTTTATAGTATGAAGGCACAAGCATTACCATTGTTAGCAAAAGTTTGCTAGTGATACAAGACATACTTCCTCATCCTTGATCAGTCTTCGTGATCTTGTTTCAAAGTGAGGAATTCTTATGCTTGCCTCTGTATATCCTTAAACACTTTAACAACACTTAAGACTTAGGCATTTCAATATTATATATTACCACCTATGCTAATGGTGGGTGTGATACTTATTTAAACTTTTTTATGTTGCCATCAGCTTAACTCCCTTATGCCTCCTTAGAGAAATGTATGGGCGTCTAAAGATGAACTTCAAATAATTCCAGTTGGCTAGCAGGCATACTGACACGTAAGGGGATGATGGCACATCAAATGTCTATAATGGCATCTGCATACTAGGAATGTTTACCCAAAGCACAGACTACTAAAGGTGGTACTGAAGACATGTAATTAGCATTTAGATAAGTGGATGTTAGCTTAGGTTCTCAAAATGCACATGTATGATTCCAAAGTGCAGCCCTATAGAATTTAATGAACCATACAGACAGCACAAATACATTGTATTCTGCTAGCTTCAGCATCAGTCCGAAGCTAGGCACAGATGGAACTTGGGAAGGATATCAGACAGCCTCAAAACTCTCATTCACAAGAATCATTTGCTAAAACAATGTATTTTTCAAACAACAATATTTTAAAAAGAGTGTAAAATATGCAAATTTGTGAACAACCAAACTAACAATCACATATTCAGACTCCACATTCTTCTTTTACACAATAGCTGTTATTTGCTTTTATCCATCTTGTAATTTACTTTAATGACCTAAAAGTCACCATATTAAATGAAAACAATGCACTCTGTGTGCCATAACTTATCCTAACAGCTGTAGTTTTTCTTAGTCTGATTAAACCACTAAACGGTCTTACAATTTCCTTTTTACAAATGGTGTTTAAAACTGACTGGTCTATATTTATATTGAGACTTCACACACACATCTTGGGTTCTCAAATGCACACATGATGACTGTGCTATGTATATTTCTATTACTTGATTACAGAGACTTAAACTACACATACACACGTCAGATGATTGACAGTCATGCTCATCTAGAGTGACAATCTGACATGTGTACAGTGGTCTCCTGATGTCATTCATCATTTTAGTGACTAGAGAGCCTTAAGGCTACTTATAATTCTTGAGGGAGTAGAAATATCAGAACTGGGGGGTTGGGAGGGTTACAAAGGTCAATAGTTGCACTGTAGGTGCAACTGTTGAGTCAATTAACCTGAAATTAGGTTTAGACTTGATCTGGCCCACAGGTGGCAAATAATTCTCAATAAAATAAAAAATCTGCTTGGTGAACTGATCCACACAAAATACTGTGGGAAAGCCCTCCGTATAAGTACATTACAAACTGTGTCATTTTTTTCTGAGCAGTTCATTCATGAAGTAGAGGTTTGAAACCAGGTGAAGAAAAAGCATGTCAATATGTAATAATGCATAGTCTAAAAGGACCAAAAGGGCCCTTATCAATTTACATAAAGTGAGCTTTGAAATAAGTGAAATAAGTCACTATACTAGACTAGGTGAATAACTAGCAGTTTATATTTAAAGTTACCATTGAGAGATCATGGAAGCTGCCACTTCTTAACTTATTTTAGAGAATTGCCTGCAGTGAAAGCTGATCTTTTGATTTCAGTATTTTCATTCACACACCTGAAACGAGCATGCAGATAACTGTGGGGCAAGTTGTGCCACAATTAGCCTGAGCTAAAGACTCATTTTAGATCAGCGATTCAGAAGTTATTAAAGGCAGAGGATCAGAACACCAACCAAGCAAGTTGTATTTTTAGAACCAGGACACAAATGGCAACTTACATAAAAAAAACTGTTGGCAAGTGATTCTCAAGATGTTTTCTAATGCAATACCAGGTACTTGTCATACTCTTTTAGACAATAAAAACAATGTAATTTACTAATCCATGAAAGTAAGAAAGTATAAAAAAATGCCTTGTTCCACGACCCGGTGTTGTATTAATTTGTGACAATATTTGATCCAACAGGGCCACTTAGCAGCCTATACACATGACACACAACCATTAGGTCATGTTCTAGGATAAGTGATAACCATCTCATAATATATTATATAGATATAGAGATAATAATCAATATCGCACATAATCTTCAGTATTTGACTAGTTTGAGGATCTCGCAAATTAATTGTGTGAATAGCATATAACAGTTTTACATTAATTTTTTTTGTACCGCAAAGCTGCCTTTTGGTCATAAAACCAGCCTGCTGTGTATACATAGCTTGTCTTTTTGTCAGATGATACTTTATATGAATTGTTAAGATGTTGCTTATTTCAGTTACTGTTGTCAGCTTTTCCCGATCGCTAATGATGTGGAGCTACTAAATTACTAGTGTGTGAAAGACACATGGAGACTCAAAGAACTTTCCTTTGTGCTTTCATAAAGCTTGCTGTTTATCCAGAACATCTATTTATGTACACAATTAGTTCTATTGTTTTTTTAAAGTCAAAGAACAGATGCAAGAAATAAACACTGGTTCAGATCTGAAATTGTTTTCATTTCTGAAGTCATAGACCAAAAAGTCACAGAAAATTACGGAGACTAATAATCACTGTAAAGCAGCACTTTTGTTACAATGGGTTATCTTTGTCACCAACTATAAGAAAAAAAATGCATGAAAGGCAGTTGAAATTTACAGATGTCTTACACTTACAAAGATATTGACACTCATGCTGCAGAAATTAGATATGATATGGCAATAAAAAAAATCTATTCAGCAGCACCATACCATCTCTAAAAATTATTCTGCATCCTTATACCTCACCAGTTGAACAGGGACATCACAACTGTTTTTTCAATTTCTGACTATTGTTTTAAATCATGCACAAATTGTACCCCTTTATTCCCCCAAATTATGTGGAAATCTTTAGGTTATCTATCCTTAACCTTTATAGCCTGATAAGTGAACATTTTCTTACTGAGAAGATAGCTGATCAGTCAGTAAGTTACACGAGTAAAGGGGAAAAATTAAAGGGGAAAGTACTACCAGAGTGCAGAAAAAAATAGGGGGAGGAATCAGAACTTTTTTTGCATTTTTCTACTATCTGGAGTTTGGTCAAACAAGTTTATTTTCACTTTTCCTGCTAATGACCGACTATCATAGGGGTACAGGAAAAAAATCTGGAGGGCTCCCGCCTTCCCCTTCTTTGCCTTCGGAAAAACATTTTTATATCTGCATTTTTTATTGCTGTTGGAGATTTACCCTAACTTCAGGTTTGAGTTTTACCCCCAACACTCAACAATAAAAGTCAGGGGAAAAAAAAAACAACAACATGGTGGGCCATTTACCCCACCAAACGACTGAGATTTGTAAAAATTTGAGCAGTTAACATTTAAACTTGAAGGGTTCACAATACTATGTCTCTTGAAGTCAAAGTAAAATATAAATTCTAATATTAAATTTGTTTAGTAGGCCAGTGTTGAAATTTTTTTGGTGTACTGTGCAGTTGATTTGCCAAAACTTTACAGATTTTATAACTCCGAAGGACCCTGCCTTTTTCTACAAAACCACAATACCTGCCCCTTAAAAACCTAGCTTCACGCTCATATTAGACATTAGTACATGGCAGTAAGAGCTTGTATACCACTGCTTTTATGTTGCCAGAAGTTCCTTCTGGACGTATGTGGCTCAGCATAGGAAACAAGATCATGTTGATGGAGGACCTCACTCCAATGATGTTTGAATGATAGAAGAGACAAGGTTTTTGGGAATTCGATTTTTGGCAATAATTCATGAGTTCCCCAGAATACGAACTCCACCTGGGCCCACCATAAGATTTGGGAGGGGTGGGGGATTTGTTTGAGTGTGGTTGTTTTCTCCTGCTTTCTGTGTATGTGTTTTTTAGATGTATATGTATTGCACTACACTAGACCTGCCTTTTTTCCCAATTCCGTAACTTACTATAGCTGGTAACAACTCCTGTTTAATTTTTGTAACTGCACATGACACACCTTGGCAAATGCCTTCCCCTTCAAGTGCTGATTCTGTTTTTTGTACTTTTGTTCTATAAAAAAATGTTTAAAGAATATTGTTTAGTAAGTTTCCTACAAGGAAGATATCTGTTTCTCAGTGGTACCTTTTAAGACAATACTTTACCTGATTAGCCCCAACCAGTTCCCTTTTGTAACAATGTAAATTGAATAAAAATAATTTGACATTATAATACAGTACATTGAAAGTCTGCATGAGTCCAGACGCACCAGAGTATTAGTTGTTTTTCCCAACACGATCCTATTCATAATGATTCCTGCAGTTTTAAATTATCTGTTTCCTTGGCCACAAAAATGTTTATAATACCTTAAGTACGTCTATTTCACCTCTAAATGACACACATTCCAGCTATTTTAACACTGGCAAAATCTATTTTTCAGAAGTCAATCCTGCCAAGCTGTTGGATTTTCTCAAATACCAGCAGACCTTAAAATATATTATGAAATACTCAAAACATTGTCTAGACATTGACTAGGTCATTATAAAACAGATATTTACTGCCACTCAATATATATTTTGTTTGTAGGGGGTTTTGTTTTGACTGTTCTTTTAGTTTGCACATTGTTGTTTTTTTCTGTCTATCTAATACTGACAATTCAATTAATACTTCTACATAGTATTTGACATTCAGGTGACAATCAAAGCAAGCATCTGAGTGATACTAGAGTACTAGAGAGAGTACATACTAGAGTGATTCTGGGAAAAGCAAATACATTTCCTAAATTTAAAGAAGAAAATAAACTTGCTACTTGCACTCCTGCATTTAGGGGGTTAAGGAGACTCAGATAAAAATGTAAAGACAAGTATCCAGGGAATGCAATTAGAAATGCACCTTTCCATATGCAAGAGAAACTTTGATGGACCACTTTGGATGAAAATAAAAACAAGTTCTTTCTGAAAGACTATTGCTTCTGTCAAAACTTCCAACTTGTACAGGCAAGCATGTATTTCCAGTTTCCTATGAAGATTTAATTGGTTACATTTCTATAGCAGCAAGTGCAGTTGTGGTACCCTTCTAAAGTTCAGTCAAAAAAACCTACACTGGAATGAAGCTTTACTTCCATTTCCTTTTTTGTGAAAAAAAAGGATTGTACTGCAGAAGGTTGTTAAAACAATGCTAACCATATTGGATGCTGATGATTCACAATGAAGCCATTTACCATAATAGAGCATCTTTAATGTTTTTTCCTACTCAAACCTAAACAGTTGGATCTGGCATCAGTTGTCAGTGCAGTTGCAACAGATGCAAAACTGGTAGCATTTTAAGCTTCAATAATGAAAACCCAGTGTTTTATGAGTTCAGTAAGTTAAATGTTGTGTTCTTGCTGATTTAGTTGTTTTGTTTTTTTTAATTCAACACAAGCACACAGTTTAGAAAACTTATAAATCCCTGCATTCTTATATTCTGTAACTTCAAAAATTCAAGTACCCTTGGTAAACCCCAGAACATCCAAAATCTGTTACAACATTTCCCACACCTTCTCCATCAAATATACATAAAATTAATAGCAAATGCAGCATCCAAACCTTCTTTAGATTATTAAGACTAGGTTCACACCTACAGGGAGGTTGTTCCTCACAACAGTAATTGATGCCTCCAAGCAAGACGATATATTAAGCATCTGCCTGCCGCATCCCCATAGTCAGTGCAGAGGGACAGAAGTGAGTGTTATTAGTACTGCTCAATGCCACCAGGTTTCAAAGGTGCGCAAACTAATTCTTTAGGAACCAGAGCTGTCATACAAGTGTTGGAGTGTCCGGCAAGGTGCCAGTCTCAGGGAATTGCGCAATTTAGAGGCAGGTGTGTACCTGCCCTAATGTTAATATTAGAAACAAGAAATACATTTTACTATTAACTTTAACAGCAAGGGAAGAATATAAAGTAAAACATACTCCTAAATATAGCCACAAGAGAGCATAAAGAAGCCTAACTCAGAAACAAAACTTAAGGCCCTACTACCAGAGTCTTCTACAAGGATCTCAACATTAAGGAAACCACTGTTGTTGTTCCTGGTATGAATCCAGCCTTATTTATCATTTTAACCATCCTGGCGTTCTAATTATGTCAGTATTTTCATGCAAAAAGTGTTACTTTTCTTGCATGGAAATTTATTTTACATTGTATGGTCTATAATGGTCTAAGGCATAACTCACCAAAATATGTCCAAAAATTAATACATTGAATACATTTAATAATAAACTTTAAATAAAATAAAAAAAAAATCTGTTAAAACAAGGGTGCATAAAAATACTAAAACCTGTTCTATACCTGTTCAGTAGCATGTATAATAAATATATAATATAAAGATTTCTTTGCATTGGATTTACTACTGTTATTTTGTATTGAATCCAATAGAAAATTATTTTAATTTCCCGCCGCGCCTCCTGCCTGCACCGATGTCACTGGGAAACCCCGGAGAACGTCTCTGCAGTCGCCGGGTGAAAATTGGAGGAAGAAGAGGTGTTCCGAGGACCTGCAGAGACGAGCAGGACACCGGGGGACACCAAAGGCACAAGGTAAGTGGGTTTTTTTTTGTTTTTTGGCGACCCGGAGTATGATTCGGAATTACTGCTTTTAGCAAGTAAAATTCACCCAGAGTCACACTCGGGAATACCGCTAGGGGGGTAAAACAGAAGCTAGCACCTTTGCTAAAAGCTTAAGAAGTATCATTAGATATGAAATGGGGATAAGAAAACAGAAGTAGCACATCCTTGAATCACTTAGGTAATAGGACAATAAAGCTTTTTACACCAAGTCTTTAGAAAAAACAGATTGTAATGCATGATTAAAGGTTTACAAAAGGGAAAAAACCTGACCATTTTTTTTTCCTGTCTTCAAAGTAGTTTCTTAACTTCATAGGTCACAAACTGCTTAATGCTCAAGGAATCCCTAGCAACCTCTTGAGGAACCCTAGGGTTCCACGAAACCCTGGTTGAGAAACATTAGTCCCACAGAAATTAGAATTTGCAAGAAATTAGGAAGCATGCCAAAATACACATTTGACACTGCAAAAGGAAAATTTTAGCTTTAGTAGAAACTGGAGTAGTTTACGAAGACAAGGATATCATCATGTCAGGAACTAGGAACAGAAATGGTATATTTGATATTATATCTGCATGTTAAAATACCACCTTTTTTTAGTTAGATCTTTTCTTTAAAAATTTACAAATGCTTGTAAATTAAAAATGTAATTAATAAAGTGATTTTACATTTTGTTTATGCTGGAATTGTAGAATATAGTCTCATACTTTTTAAGTCATTTATACATTTCTAAAAATTTATTCTTTTATATATTAAATGTATTATAGATGTTGTTTTCCTTTCATTTTGCATAGACTACATTAACTTTAAAGGGGCCATAAAAAGTCTCATATTCAGTTTAACTTTCAACCATAATTCAGCTATATATATCAGTTATTTTTCATAGATTGTTTGGATTACTGAAGGCACCTTTCAAGGGCTCCTGTATGGGATGCTATGAAAGCAGTTCTCTGCAGCAATTGTTTTTTTTTATTACTACACACCAATGTGTATCTAAACAGAAAGAACATATATTTTATTATAAAGAGTCAGATTAAACCACTATCTGATATTAACCTCCCTGCCAGTCTAATTTTGTCAGTATTTTTATGTCAAAAGTGGTACATTGTTTTGCATTGAAATTTGTTGTTTAATATTGTATGTCTGTTTTTCTTAGGAATAACTCCCGGGTATGATGAAGTTTAAAACACAAATCAAAAATTATAATATAATAAATAATTTTAAATATTTATTAAATATATTTAAATATTATAACAAATCTATTATTGATGCAATATTATTGAT
This sequence comes from Pyxicephalus adspersus, assembly GCF_032062135.1. NCBI lineage: Eukaryota > Metazoa > Chordata > Amphibia > Anura > Pyxicephalidae > Pyxicephalus > Pyxicephalus adspersus. Next base: position 101,669,265 of record NC_092859.1, read on the forward strand.
AAATTAGTAGACACTGCATATTGGACTTGTAGACATCCCAGGGTATGGTAAATTTTGAAACATAGGACTGCACAAAGTCCAACGTCACAATCAGGACAGTAGAACCTGGTTTCCTTTCTGATCTTCCTTCCACTGTCATTTCTTTTCAGGCACCAAACTACGCACATCCTTGTACGCGTTGCCTTTTTCTCAGTAGGTGGGATTTAGTCCGTGAAGTGACTACCTGTCAAGCGTTCCAAGTTGACAACTGCAACAGCATGACGTCCAGCTCTATTCACGGCCATTGATGGTGTTTGCTGGTTCATGACAATAGATTTGGAAACTTTCCAAATGAAACAAGATGAAAATATTTTTGAAGTACTTCTTTTGCGGTTTCCTCAATGCTGGGTAGAATGTCATTGCTTGATCAGCTTTGTCGACACCTCCCATAGTGTTATTGTAGTCTAACACTATTTCTATCACTACTGGCTTCATGATTTCTTTTTCACCTTTTATGCATACCATCATAATAGTGGAGGCATTATGGACTGTACTCATAAGGCACATATCTTTTTTTGTCATGCCATTGCAGGGCCATCATTTTGCCTTTCTGCCAGGCAACCATTTCTCCTGTCTTCAGCTTCCTTTCTGCAAACAGTGATGGCATGTTGCGCCAGTTAGCCCTAACGCTTCCATACGCATCTGTTTTGCGTTGCAGAAGAAACTCATGAAGTTCAGTAGAAGTGTAAAAGTTGTCGGTTGTGACACAATAGCCCTGATTTAGCAATGGCTCAATGAGAACAGAAGATGTTGACATTCCATAGTTGCTGTATTTTGGGTTGAATATTATGTTGTACTTAGTCGCCCATCTAGTGGCAAGGTTTTGTTTATGTTTGCTTTGTTCTTCTCCTGTAAATATTCTAAAAGGCCTGTACAGCACAAATATGGCCTTTGTGGAACCCAGAGTCTCCAGACTTGCTTTGAAAGGTGCCTTTCCCAGAGGGCCAGAAACCGCCCCGGTATCTATCTCCCATGTTACAACATATACATTAATTTGAAATCGTACTTTATTTACAAATACTAAAATAAATACAATCAATAAAAAGCAACTGATTGATTAGAAGGGGCGGTATCATCACTCCAGTAGACATGTAGGTCTAAGGTATCATTTTGACATGTAAGTATCATTTTATGCACTGGAACACATATAGCAGGGGGAAATATTGATAAGAAAATAATCCAATGTATAATACGTTGGATTGATATATGGATGCAAAAAAACAGGGTTAATGACAAGATTAGATTTAAAGCATTACCATTAGAATGAGCCTCACTCAATTCAAGCGGTAATATGCACATGTTGTTTTTTTTATCAGGTACTTTACCAGGTCTGAATTACCGTATTTTTTGCCATATAAGACGCACTTTTTCTTCCCCAAAACTTAGGGGGAAAAGTTAGTGCGTTTTTTTTTTTTTGGGCTATCTGTAAGGGTAACATTCTTCCTAATGGCCAATAATGTACAGACATTCATCCCATTGACCATCACACTAATGCACTGAGTTGTGTATATAGTAATAGTGGTAGGGGTTTCCTGAAAACCTGACATTTTGTTTTAGGTGTTCCCCCATGTTAAAAAGGTTGAGAAAGAATGGACTAGACTGTCCAAAGTCACTGCACTTCGTGTTCATGCAATGAGTCTCTTTTGTGCCGTGCCCCTAGTTCTGTGAGCTAGTTCACCTGGTTCTTAGCTCAGTGTTTCCTCTGTCCAGCTCCCGTGTTAACCCCTCGTTGTCCAGTCTGTTGGTTCCCAGCCAACTTCGTTACGCTGTTCCAGTATTCCTGTCTGTCTGTAGATATCCCCCAGTCACCTGTGGTTCCTGTTGCTTCCAGTGTCTCCTGTGTTTCCTGTGCTCGCAATGGCCTCTGTGTCACTAGTGTCTGTCTCCTGGATTCCTGGCGTGTGAACTGACCTCCCTTGCTTGCTGCCTGCCTCGACCCTCCTCGACTATACTTCTGCTTTGTGATTTGGTACCGTGTTTTGCCCACCTTGGTGTGCCCAAGGACCAACTGCTTACACTCTGGGCCTTGGCCCTTCTCTGGGCTCACACTACCTCTGTGCAAGCCGTGCGTGACAGTGGAGTTTTTATCACCAGTAGGAGAACCACAATGAATATAAATTGCTTGTTTACACATTTTAAAAAACTTTTAATTATTTTTGTTAATACAGCTCTTTTATCTTTGGATACATATAAAACTTTTTAAATGGAATGTACTACCTAGATATAATTGAGGGCTATTTTTTCTTTCAGTTATTAAATAAACTTTTTCAATGACTGGGTACCCATTCTCCACAACTATTTTTGAACGGTTAAAGCAATGGCCATTTTGGTAAAACTTTGCAGTTGATCTCTTAATTAAAATTGTTATAGTAAACTATTTATCTTAAATTTTCACCTGCCTATGCATGCCTAAAAATTCCATTGTAACTCCATTATCTTGTCATTTTTCCTATTGTACTCATGACTCTACATTTAAATATCAAGATCTTTGATTTAAGCTACTACTTTTGATTATACTTTTGAATTGGTAACCACTAATGGAAGATTCTATAAAATGTGATCAGGTTTGGATTAAATTGACGCTAAGAGTAGTGGGTTGGGTTATTATTTTGTAAATGTCAAAACCATTAATAATATTTTTTACAAAATCCTCCAATTTGGTTTCCAAAAAATATTTTGTAATCTTTTATTCTTTTGTATTTTTGTATATTTGAATTCTTGCCAAGAACCTTCTTTAGAGTGGCAAAAAGATCTAAGGTAGTGCCTAAAAAGCTGCAGAGATGCTTTTTATTATATTTCATAAGCAGACTTATTACCTAGTTTTTTTCTAGGCACGCTTACTAGTTACTAATTACTAGTGTATTTTAATAGAGGCCTTTGGATTTTCTGAACAATTAGGCATTTTGGATATAAAAGTATCTAAGGTTACTGATGTCCACTTTGACTTTTCTTGGGGAAGGGGGGAATGTTTTGAAAAAAAATAAAATTATTTTTATATCATCCCTTATGAATTATACATTTTAAGGAATAATTTCATTACACTCATTTACTGGCTTCAAAAGTTTTTTTTTTTTTTTTTTGGGGGGGGGGGGGATTATGAAATGTATTTATCTTTTTAAATCAGAATTTTAAATCTTTCTAAGCTAAATGAAGAATTTGGTCAGCCTTATTTTGTTTAATGTCTGCTCATAAGACAAGCTTTGTTAGCTTTTAGCTTAATATCTGTATCATTGATAACATCTCTTCTACTACAACTACTACTAAGGTGCTAGTTTCTTGTATTTATAATATTTGATCAGTTAAATAAAAGCCTATATGTGATTCACAGGAAATCAGATGCTGGGTAGAGGATTTTGGCGCCTTGACAGAAGATCAAAGGTTAACAATCTTAAAAGGGGTTGCAAGGCAACAAATCATACCATGTCTTACTCTGTTAATTTGGACTTATACTTTTTGGACTTCATAAAAAGTTATGTCAAGCTACAAGAATTACTGAGGGTTTATGTCCAAGATGTTTGTATACAGGGGATTTAAAACATATGATCAGGAGATGTCCTCAGTTGTATGCTAGTGAGGGGATGTTAAGTACATTTTATCTACGTTGTTTCATGTTATGCTCTATAAATGCCCACTACCTGGTTTACTGGGTTTTACAAAATATCCTGTTGTCTTCTACCAAATTCAAAACTATTTTTAGTTTGCTTATCCTTGCTCCAGAGAAATTGGTTTGGATATCTCCAGATGTTCCTACTGTTTATGCTTGGCCTGCTACAGTTAGATCAAATTATATCTTTTGAATATTATGCCTACAAGTCTAAAGATGTTATCTTTGTTTCAAAAAATTTGAGAAGTGTGAATAGATATTTTTTAACCTTCTCTGTACATGTTAGATGTGTGCATTTCATCGGATCCGCATTTTTGATGAAATGACTTTGTCTTTTTTTTTTCTTTTTGTATGTTTTATGAAGAAAATCTTCAATAAAAAGATAAAAAATAATATATGATGAAACAAAGAGACTGTTATACAGGTAGCCTCCAGCACTAAACTTGTACCTCCAATGGATTTTGACAGATGCATTGTTTCTAAAAGCTTGGCCACATGGAAGGAACTTATGCAGCTAGCAATTTCAGGTTCATGTTTCTGACAAAGTGTTTAATGAGCAGAAAGCTCAACTGTTCCAAATATAAGCAGGATAGAAAAAAAATCTAAAGACAGCAAGTGGTGTTCAGTCAGCTAAGTTTAATATAAAAATATACCAAGACCAAAGAAAAGCATTACAGCACAGAAGCGAGCTCTGCTTAAAGGATACATGTACTGGTTAAGGTGAAATCTCAACTGCAGATAAACAGCTAAATACACAGCTGATACACATATGAGAGCTATTTTTTGCCAAAGAATTTGTATTTTTGTACAGCAGAACAGACCTTATTTTTTTTTTAAATAGCACTGGGTCTCAGGAGGGTCATGCAGGCACAGGCCCTGGAACCACCAACTGTTGAATATTTAAAAATTTATAACAGAAAATAATCGACAATCTAAATGCAATAAAGAAGGACCTTATAACAGTGTTCCTATTTGGTAGTGACCACTACTGCCCAATTATTAAAATTAGTTTATCTCTGGAAGGCCTATATAGCCATTGGGCAGTGCTATTTTGAGCTGTTAAATAATATCTATATTATACCAATTTTCAAATATGTGTAAAAAAAAAATTACTTTTACAGACTGCAACCTTTGCACACCTGCTATTTTTTAGTCATGTATAGTACAGTCCTGACATAGGGGATAACTGTAAAACCTAAGGATTATGTTTAAATATGGCACCCAAAATCATTTGCATGCAAAGTACTTTCAAAAATACAGTACATTTTCGGTTTCTCTAAAAGCAGTTGTCACCGTTGTTTATGCTGTTTATAATGCCTGGTGTTTTAAGAAAGAATATAGCAACTCTAGGTGGGTGATGTACAAAAAAAAGGATATCTGGGATCCAGGTAAACAAAGTTACTCCTCACATGCTCCATTTTTACCCACACCACAAAGGTTCACTTCAAATGTGTTTTTTAAGTAACAGCAATTTATTACTATAGCAATATGTATAAAAACAAAATTTATTCAAAATAAATATTTAAAAACAATTTAACAAAAATATAAACACATGCTAATGTTCATGTTTAAGTTGTACAAGGATTACATGTACATATTTTTCATCATATGCCAAACAAGATATAGAAAAACTACTTAGTTTGTTTTGTTTTTTATGAGATTTGCATATGGATGCATTGTCTTTTGTCAAACTCATTTGTGGCTTTCAAATTACACAAAAACAAAAAACAAACAGTCTAATGGCTCCAGCAAAATGACAGCAGCAGCCATGTACTTTGGTTCCCTCCTAAAACCATATTCCATTCCTTCTAGGACACTCCAGGCCTGAATCCCAAATAATAAGCTGATAATCTACAGCTCACCACTTTTTTACAGCCTTAAGGTGCGTACACACTTCCAATTTTTATCGTTCCAATCGAACGACGAACGATCGATTGGGCAAAAAATCGTTCGTAAACGATCGTTCGTAGATATCGTGCAGGATCGTTCGTCGTTCGTTTTCCAACGATAATAATTGGAAGTGTGTACGTAGCTTTATTCAGGCACTTTAATCAATTTCCAAGGTGAAACTGAGGTGTATGATGCCAACTATCTTTCGAATTTTGCATCACATATTTGATTCCACCACATGCAATGTCATTGCAATAAGTTTAAAAGCACAACAGCTCATGATACTGCATGTTACAATACACGTTAGTTCACACAATTTCTAATACCAAGTGCACTGCACCAGATGGCAACCACTTTCCTAAAGATCCAGAAGGTATGATGGCAGCTTCAATGCTCAGATTTTATTCAAAGTGTACCTGCACTTACCTCCAGCTTAACAAGACTGACAAACTGCTATTACACATATCTTGTAGTGTGTAGCACTCCTACCCAATTCATCTTTATTTTCATTAGAAGGCAGAATACTGACCTGGAAAGAAGGTATTGGTATGTAGCAAGGGAAGAACTACAAGAGAAATCATGCAATTAGTCGCCTATTGTTTAGCAAAAAGTATGGTTCTGATGTCAAATAACTTACCTTTGTATAAAGTTAATAATTACTGAAAAATCAGAAAATCTTTTTTTTTTTTTTTTTTAACATATGTGTAGCTTTTGAGTCTACCATAAATAACCTATATGGACATTTTAAAGCACAACTTTTTCTCAAACATTTTTTTTTTAGTTTAGGATAAAGTGCAAAGGAGTTAGAAATTAACCATGGTTTTTATTGCAGTTTCTAAAACTGCTGCTGAGATTTTTTCCCTTACATCATATGTGCTCAGAGACAAACAGAGCAAATAACTTCAATGGGAGCACAGAGAAAAGAGGAAGCCATGGTTGTCATGCACGGTGGACTTCAAACATTGCCTTTGTTTATTATTATTACACAGTATTTATATGGCACCATCATATTACGCAGCGCTGTACAAAGTCCATAGTTGTGTCACCAACTGTCCCTCAAAGGAGCTCACAATCTAATGTCCCTATCACCTAGCACCTAGATTTAGGATTCTTTTATATACATATCTATGGAAGAAGACCCTGACAATCCCTAAAAGTTACTGACAGATACTAGATATGACTCTTCAACTTTAATATGTCAAATCCTGCTTTTTAAAAAATATATCTATAATATAAAAATATAAAATACAAAACATATATTATATAAGAGCAGAAATATAAAACTTGCAACTGTTGACTTTTGTGGTACGCTCTATAGCATTTTAAAAATAGGTGATGAATGGAATCTTCCACATTTCCATACCAATAATAGCAACTCCCAGACTTCTGTCCTGATATGTTTCTTATATGGTAAGAATTAAAGTTTTTAATCCTGCAATGTTATAGCTCAGATGATGCAGTAATCATCATTTGTGTGGCCCTGCTCTATATATTGTATGTGGTGGCTGGCTGTGTTTTTTACCCATAGTATTAAAACAGTATATGTTGTGAGTTTTCAGGGGTGATTCCCCAAGTCACAAGTCTTGTTCATACATAAAATGTGTCCTGACATTTCAGATGTATCCAGAAATAAAACTGACAACTCCACCATTGCTGGGCCGCTGAGACGCATTAATTTCAAGGGAGCTGTCTGTAGTAAAAGTAAATTTCATAGATTCTGACACTTCAGTACATTTGCCCAATTATCAAGTCTTTCAAAATTGCCAGGGTCGTGATATAAATAGTGACAGCAAAGTAAATTTACTCATGATTTAAAAGCACAGAATTTTT
>NC_092859.1:101676871-101867979 GCF_032062135.1 Pyxicephalus adspersus
TATATATATATATATATATATATATATATATATATTACTGTAAACACTTAAGTGCAAACCAATGTAATTTGCTATCTTTCTGTTGGGCTAGTTTGCTGAGAGAATAATTACAGACCTTCAAAGCTGTTATGTCTGCCAATTTTTTTATAGTAGCGCTAAATGAAAATTAAGTAGCATTAAATGTCTTTAAAAAACAAACAAAAAAGACCCTTCCCTTCTGTTTTATTGATAGATATTGGGAATGCGCAAAAGAGATTGCGCAATGAGATCAGCACATTCTTTTTTTTAAAAATACAGTGGCATACGTCACCTGATCTCATGCCTGTGCAGTGTGAGATCAGGTGACTTAGGCAGAAGGAGGAAGAATACTGATGAAGCAAGAAATTGGGATGACGTGTCATTGTTTTCATTTAAGTTCTGCTTTGAATGAATATCTTCATTTCAGATACAACAAGACTCATTCATCAAATCTTTTATGTTGATATATAACAACATATGTAGAATCCAATAATCAAGAAGTATATGGCCTAGTCATGGAAAGTTTGATATTAGGAAAAACTACACATATATAAAGCCCAGTTCCAGCACCAGTGCTCGCCAAACACCAGTCCCCCAATCTAACGCTGCACTATTCGCTTATAACAAGCCCCCATTCAGTCTTGGGGGGCTAGCTTCATCGTCCCAGCACACTGTGGCCCCAGGACATCTGTAGACAAGGAACAACAACTGTAATGGACGGAAAGAGGATCAGGAGCCCACAGATAATGCAGTACCAAAGATTCAAGAGGCAACTCCAGAATACAGAGCCAGTGGTCATCAACGGTAATCAGTCCGCAAGCCGAGGTATCCATGAGACAAAAACAGAGTTGGGGTCACAGGCAAGGGGTCAGTCCAAGCAGCATACAGTTGGAGGGTGAGGAACAAGTAAGTCAGCAACAGTAAATCCAATATATAAACATACCAGCAGCATGTCAGCCCAGCTTAACACTATACCAGGCACTGTTGATTTGGAGCCACAGCAGCCAATAGAGGTGTTCAGCCTGTGGCTCTGTTGAGATGTCATGGAAGCCCAGGATGGTTTGATAGTGGCCAGTGGGACTAACACCAGCACATGACATCGCTCCCCCAAATCATCACTGACTATGGAAACTTCACACCTTGATTTCCAAATGAAATGCAACATTTACTTTCATCTGAAAAGAGGACTTTGGCCCACTGAGCAACAGTCCAGTCTGTTTTCTCCTTAGCCCATGTAAAACACTGCTGAAGTTGTGTCTGGTTCAGGAGTGGCTTAACACAAGGAATGCGACCGTTATACTCCATGTCCTGGATATATGTGTGTGGTGGCTCTAAAGCACCGACTCCACTCACAGTCCACTCTATGCATATCTCCCCCAAATTCTTGAATGGGCTCCTCTGTTCATTGTGTTTGGACATTCTGAATAAAGAGTTCTCATTTGTTGTTTTTGATACCATCCTTTTCAATTAATAAAGGAGTGAATGAAAGATTTTCAGCATTATCAGGAGGTATATGAAGTACCTTCTCTGGACTGAAACACTCTCTGTTTTTTTCTGTTTACATATACAGTTTGTAATACATCCAATGATCATTTAGGAAATCCAAACACAAAAAGAAATTGATTAAATGGAAAGTCAGAAAAGTAATGTATATATAGTCAGCATGAGAAACCACATTTTTATAATCCACCAGTTGGTATATTACACTGCTGTTTTGTTTTTTTACCTACTATTTAGGGATTTTAAACAAGTGAATTCTTACATCACAATGTAAAAAAATATACTTGTTCTTACAACACTAATAAACATATATAACTCACAGAAAGGGTATTCAGTAGCAATGCTTGTATAGATTTGTTTTTATGAACGTCTTCCATTTTACTATTGAAATCTGCACTCTCATGCATTCTGCTGTTTAGACCATTTAGTCAGCTTTATAATAGCTAGTCGAGCAAAGCACAAAAGCAGCAGCACTGTGATTGGATATGGGCAACATGCCGGCATCTTCCTTCTACCTGAATACACATTGATGCCGGACTCACGGCTTTGTTTATCAGGACATAAAATAGTGAATCAGAATCACCAAAAAGACAGAGGGGAAAGGCTAGATTTTCATATACCTATATTTTCACATTACGCATGCTTAATGAAACATGGCATGAAAATTACTTCATTTTAAAGTTTAAATCAATAAAATGCTAAATTTCAGAAGCCAATTTTTTTTAAACAGTGTACTGACAGCTTGTCACATTGTCACGGATTCTTTTAAATTGGTGGTTTCTTTACATTAAACCAAAAAGGAGCATTTTTTTGTTCACATTGATAGAGCATCTCAAAAAGAAAGCTTTTTGGTTCACAGGCTAGACTGGCCCTTCATTTCAAGGCTGAGAAGTAAAATTGAAGGCATGACACATTTTAAAATGACCGTCCTTACCAGCTACAAAGAGCTGAAACACATTAAACTATAGCACCAACTATCATATATATATTTTTGTTGAATTATTAGGCTGCTTTCACAGGCTAAAAACATCGTCTAACCACTTGAACCTGTATAATGTTTATTACCCAGAGCAATTGTAATACTATGGGCACAAAAAATTACCAATACATTTTTCATTGCCAAACGAGGCATTCCTTTAGCAATAAAATTATTTTTTGTTAAAAATTATTTTCTATACAACCTATAAACAAAACAAAAAAAAATGCGCTCTTTGCATTTTTAGTAGTGTTAGTTTAAAAATAACTATTGTTACTGTAAGCAAAACATTTAAATATAATTGCTATAATTTGTCCCTCAATATTTTCTCCTAGACGTTTTATAGAAGATCAAACTGTTGCATGTTTCCAAACCATTGATAAATAAAGATGTACCCAAAGCCCTAAAATACACTTTTGAATGTGAACTGGCATATTTTAAGCTCTACAATTGAAGATTAACTTTACACAGGTATAATGTATTAGAAATTAATGTATTGGGACTGAACAGTCTGGAATATTATTTTTCCTGTATACCTGATAATTGTGATTTACGTAATTTGACCTGTGAGAGTCCAACTATCCTATTGGCTGGTAGGGATTATGGGCAAAAAGCTGTCCTGCAATTAGGACCAAAGGCAGTTACTGTAGATTTGTATGGCATCAGATTATCTGGATGCTATTCAACAGGCCTTCTCACCGCTTGAGATAAACAAAGCAAGGCGTTCCACCATAGTCTTGTAGAAGGCAGACATTCCTTTAGTCACCTTACAATGTCAGTCTGTACTGTGACAATGCTACTGGAAGAAATTAATTTACGCCTGTACTGTTGCACTTTCTTTTTTGCAGAAACCTCTAAAACCTGTTCTGTTGCCAATTACAATCATTTTGTAATAAACGTGCAGCTATTATGTATCACTTAAGGGGTTCTACATTTAAGATCATAGGAGTGTTAGCTATGAGTAGCAAAGAGTATGGCTACATTTGTACGCTGTTATTGTTTATTTCTTACAATTACATGTTAAAAAGTGCACGCCTCATGTGAATTGGTTCAAAAACCACTATCATGCATGTAGTTAAACATTTATGTGCTCTGGAAGAAGTATAAAAAAAGTTAAAAAAAAAAAAGCCTTGTGTAATTCCCAAGTCTGTACAGGTAGTCCCCGGGTTACATACGAGATAGGGACTGTAGGTTTGTTCCTAAACTGAATTTGTATGTAAGTCAGAAGAGGAACATTATTTGCAATTAGGACAGATGTTTGTCTCAACATAATATTAGGCAGCACGGTGTCAGTTAATAAAATCCTCACTGTGAGTTAATCACAAAACAAAGCTAAAAAACAAGGCAAAAGAAAAAAAAAAACTTCATGGAGCCTAGACATTCATTAACTTCTGGAGTAAGATAAATTACATTAAGAAACTAATCAGACATAAGCAAATGATGATTGTCCTTAACTGACTTGTTCCATTAGCACTACTGAGTGGCTGCTAGCATTGCAGAGAATAATTCACAGCCCCAGAGCCAGCGTGAAATATGAAGCAGCCTTGTGTTGATTACTTTATACCACAAAGTAAACTGCTAGAAAAAAATTACTGCTAGCTAGAGTTTATCTATAAACTAAAACTGTAGCTTTCAGAATTGAGATAACTGACCACAGGAGCAAAACCTTGATAAACTTATAGTTTTACAGTGAAATAGAATCCTAATAAATAAAAAAAATACTTTGGTATAATGATTAACTAATCTGCAACATTGTTTTAATTGCTCGTCCTCAGTAGAAGACCACCCTCCCAACACACCATTTACCTGCCAGAGAACATTTCCGACACTTCTGAGTATAGGATTTCTCCTTTTATATTGTTGCTGCCTAGCAAGTTTTTAGCCTGTAAGGGTTTACAAGGAGGTCCGCTTTCACTTCCAGTGTCTAATCCAGGGGTCGGCAAACTTTTATGGCCACTAGGCCATTTCAGGGGTGGGTGGGAGCACAGTAGACTGGACTCTGAGTCCCACCCTAATGGCTCCACCCACCACCAGGGAACACCCCCTGAAGGTAAATCCCTCTCCTCCGCAATGCATATGGAGGAGAGGGATTTACCTTCAGGGAGCTCTCCCTATTTACCGCGGCGGCGAAAGTATCAACGCCGGCCACGGTAAATGAGGGGACCAACGGCAAGGAGGCGGCTCTGGTAGTTCCTAACGCCCCCTGGCCGATATGCTGGCAACCCCCTGGCCGGATTTGCCAGGGGGCGTTAGGCCGGAACAAACTACGCGCTAGGCCATATCTGGCCTAAAGGCCAGGGCTTGCCGACCCCTGGTCTAATCAATGCTATGCTGCTATGGAGGAGAACCTTAAAATAGGTAAGTGCACTATATAACAAAGATTTTTTTCCCTTCTTCCATAGTCTTAAAGTGTACCCTCTAGGTCCCCCACTGGGGAGAATCATCATTTTTTATGAATAAATAGGAAGAAAGAGAAAAGTAAAGAGGAATGTAATGAGACAGGGATGTTGGAAAACAACTAGAGCACAGGGAGGGAACGAGAAGAGAATGTAATGCAAAATTACGGGTGTGTGAGAAAAGTGTCCAAACATTCACTGTACAACTGTGTATTTTATGTAGAAGTAATGGCTAGCAACTCCCTGGTCCTGAATCCTATTGTTGCTAATATTTATACATATGTCATCAATGAGTGTGGAAACATGCTAGTTTTCCTCAGGCAGTCATCTTTTTATGTTTCATCCAATCATTCACAGTTTATAACTGCTTACTGTATATTTTATATCTTTTGTTTGGATGTTGATAGATATAGATATATATATATATATATATATATATACACACACACACACACACACACACACACACACACACACACAGACACAAATTTCAGAAAAATGGGACTAAACTCCATGCTTTCTAGTAAATTTGTTCATACTTCAAAAACACTGAAAATGTTTTTTCTAAATGTTTTTACTTTAATTAAATGAATTCATAAGGTTCATCTACTGTATAGTTATATTATTAGGGACTATATAGTTATGTGTTAACAAACATACCTATGACCAGAGCAACTTGTTCACTTGATAGTTTTATCACTGACATATAGAATCCATTTGTTAAAGAAACAATATAACTACTTATGATCCAGACATAAGCAGCAGCATCTCATTTTTAGGAGCCAAGATATGCTATCTTTTTGTCTATTATAACAGTTGAGATGACATCAGGCCAGGAGCACCAGAACACACTCATCCTCTGGGTCTAATAATTGAGGTTACAAAGATACCAGTATTTTACTTACAGTTCATGTACAGTATAGAACATTGGACAGGATTGCAATTATTACAAGTGGACCTAATAATCTTTTAGCTTGCCCCAAAGCAAAAATATAGTGTAATCTTTGCCAAGAAAACCTGGATGTAGAGTTATCATTGACGTTTCATAATTGGCTAATTCTTTTCTGTGCCAGTTACAAATTTCCCTTGAACAAAGAACATATGTATTACTAGTCTCTTCTTTTAGCTTGAAACACGGAAGGAAACATCTGAAAGCATTATCTGATACAAGACAGTGGAAAGCACCTCACCACAAAGGAAAACTAACTCTTTGCTTTGAAATGTCAACAACATGTTCCACAATAGCTTATTAACTGCGCTATAGCTTGTATCTGCTGGAAAATCTGAAAAAGGTGACAGAGTGATTTATTAAGACAAATCATTTAGTATTTTCATTGCACAGTGGCACTTGAAAACTGAAACATCTTCGGAAATGATTAGTCACTGCAATTTTTTTTTTTTAAAAGTCAGTTCAATGATTAGGCATATTAATGGAAACCTTAACACGTGCAAATAAACACACACTAAACAAAAGCATCTTTTTAGGTGCTATATTATCACAACCAAAAATCAATGGTCCATCATTTTTCATTTAAATGGAAATTACAGCTGAACCTTATAGTTGAACTGTATGTTGAGGTTTAAAAAATACCTTTCATGCCGTCTGTAGTTATAAAACAAATAATACTTCCTAAGTAAACATGCAGGATTCCTTTCCACTTGCTGTGCAAATGGTTGTAATCTCATTCTTGTTGCAAAACTGTCACAAGAAGATAGCTACTAGATGGTTAATCTTTAAATCTGTATATGTATTAAAAAAGTAAAACTAATTAAAGCAAATGGCCATACAAGGTGAAGTCACATTTACATTTTTTTAATGAAAACGTAACTACATTTCTAGTCACTGAAACACAACAACAAGATACACAACAGTTACATTTTAATCCTATTACAAAAACATTTTAATATTGCACACAAAAGTAGCATTTTTTTATGCAAAAGCTATTTTTACAACTAATTCTACTGCCCACCAAGTAGGAGCTGGCAATGGGAGCTGTGGTCACATTTTTCAGTTTTAGAGAGCCAACAGGTAACTAAAGTATTAACCACTTAGGTAAAGGTAATTGACTTACATACAGAAAAGACTGAAAACTCTGAACCTTTGCTTATAAACTGACCAAATACCATTAATAGAGTAGAAGGTAATACAAGAAGAGTTCTTTTCATGTAGGTTTTTGAGGGTTTACAAAGTACCTAATAAATATTACAGTGTAAAAACATTGGACTAGAGGTTGAAAGTAATATGTCCTTATATTGTCATCCAACTCATTCAAATCTCACACATAGGCAACCTGCACTCCATTTACTTGTCAGGACCAAACAAAATAACAAATATATCAGCTTTTGGGTGAGACTGTGACATCTTCTTACATTGCAATGAGTGTATGCAACTCCAAATGCCACATTGCGGGAAAGGATATGAACTGTGATATGAACACACATAAATGTATGTACATAAATGCATACCCTTGCCTTGAAAAAGGAAAGTTTATGTTCATCTTACCATTTCTTACTCGCAAACTGTACAATTAAACCCAGAATCACTTAAATGTTCCCCCTAAAAATTAACAAAGACATATTTTCACAGTACACTGAACTATCCCCATTAGTCCAGGTCTCAGAGGACGTCTAAATGTAACATTCTCAACACATTTATGCACAAACCTGCGTGCACACAGACTAAGCCCAATTTGCTTGGAAACGAATATAATTACCAGTATGTTTTGGGATTGTAAAAGTAAACTTGAAAGAAACAGAGTATAAAAACTCTCTGTAGACTGTATACCCACTGGATTTAAAGCCTA
Source organism: Pyxicephalus adspersus (assembly GCF_032062135.1). Taxonomy (NCBI): domain Eukaryota; kingdom Metazoa; phylum Chordata; class Amphibia; order Anura; family Pyxicephalidae; genus Pyxicephalus; species Pyxicephalus adspersus. The sequence continues at coordinate 101,684,566 of NC_092859.1, forward strand.
GGACAGGGGTCTGCAACCTGCGGCTCGCTACAGACTATTTTTCTTTAGTGGAAGAGGAGGCAAAATGGCTCCTTTGATAGTAAAGGTTGCTGACCCCTGGCCTAGGACATTCAAATTTCAATGCAAGAGAATGTTGCTGAGAAATTATCTCCTGGGTAAAGTTTACAGAATTTTAAACCTGAAACCTAACTTTAAACCACTAAAAGAGTCTATATTATTTACTGCAGAATTCCTATTCTCTAAAGCAAGTGTAACAAAATTCAACAAATTATTGTTCAGCTTCAAGAATTGATTGCTTACACTCAGCTCCACAATTACATTACCGAGGGTCCTGAGATTTTTCCCAACTGAACACAAATTATTTGAAAATTTGGCCCAATGAATGATTCTATTCCACCATTATTTGCAAAATAAGGAAAATATACACGGTAAAAGTCAGAAATGGAGCATAACTAGCAAAATCAAATGCATTACTTTGTTTCATAAATTAATCATTTTATTTAATCCATTTATTCACAAACATGAAAGTGCCTCTTACAGTCCTAACTGCATTAGTGACATTTTTAAAATGCCATCTCAAACGCCTTGGGAAATTGCTCTGATAAGAGAAAACATTTATTAAATTAAAAACATTACATTCTCTATACAAATTCTAAAGAAATAACATTCATTTGTTGCCAAAAATACATGATTATGTGTAGGCCCAGAAAAATCTAAATCTTTAAGAAAAGAATATGTTTAAAGCTAAACTCAAAGCAGATATAATGGAAAATACAAACCTGATACAAAGTTACTGTAGACCAAAAGTATACATAATATTCTAAAAAGACACTAAAATTTTGATCATGCTAAAAATGATTGTAAAGTTGTTTACACATGAAGTAAAAAGCTATTTAAAATGTTTAGTTATTAATAGTTTAAAAAATAAAAAATAAATATATAAATTTATAAAAAAAAAAATAAAAAGGGGGGAAAAATGAATTACATCTTTTTAGGGGTTTACACCTCAGAAATGTTGATGTGCAATCTACCTAGGATCCAACATTCAACGTATTTCAAAAAGATTGGAATGAACCTTTTGTTTGAGCCATCATTAGTTAGCTTGTGGGCAGCAACTGCATTCATTAACAAGCTATAACACTGTCAGGCACCATATTCATTAGGTAAAAGCCATTGGCACAGTAAAATATAAAACAGTAAAAAGCAGTTACTACTGGCTAGTGTTTGTTGTTGCACCCAGAGACAGGATGGCCTCTAACATTGTGATAGTGGCTTGTTCTCACTACCAAAGTCCTCGAGCAACAAAGTCAAGTGGTTAGTTTCTCTGAAGAAAAGTGCAAACTTCTAGCTAGCAATTTTGGAACGGCCAAGGAAGGACTCTGTTGCCAGTAGAGACTGAACTTCTGTATCTACCAACGTGAGCAGATTTTAGGCATGCTTAAAAATATAAATTCAGTGTATAACATTTAAAAGATTATTCTATGTAGAAGTTTGAATTAAAGATTCTAGCACCCATACAAAGAACAAACTGATATATTTAATTCAATATTACACTAGATTTTCATTTACAAGTTGACAGAAATCCTTATATTGTATAAACCAGCTCCCTTTCTGATGACAGCGGCCTACAGGAATATACAAAACCTAAAATTGTTTTTCACAAGTGGTAAGGCTGCATACACTACTAAAGCTTACTGAAAGCTAAAAAAATTGTGTATAAACAGTCTTCCCTGATCACCATGACTTGTGATTGTAAACATTAATGAAAAACTATGATTTTTGGCTAAAAACTGCTAGGAGCATTCAGACAATGGTTTTTTTTAAAAAAAAAAAATTCATTAAAACCTGTAACGCTTTTGGTACAGAAATCCAGACCTCAGTGTAATGCTCAGGTGGTTAAACATGAAACCCGTGTTATGTTGATCTGGCCATAGGGCCCTCCTAGGGGGTCTCCAAGTGTAGGACTCCACAGAAGTAACAAACAGAAGTAACAAACAGATGATAAAACAGATCACCAGTAGGGCCTTCAAGGGGCAATAAATCCATCAAGCCTGAGTCAGCAGAAGATGGAGGCATAATTGAACAGATGGGTTGGGTTGATGGCCCATCCAGACCTTTTGGTGACAAGTAAAATTTGGATGACCCCACCTGGCTTCCCATATCAACTTAGCTAGTAGGCCTAGTAAATTCCTGAAGTTACAGTAACCAATAGTCATCTTACAGATTACATTCAGGAACCAATTCAAGAGCCTCAAGGATACCTAATGGCAATTAACTGTGTAAAAAGGGGAACGGAGAGAATTTAGCTCTCTCTTGCTCTTCTCTCTTGCTTGCTTTTTGTCTCCTAAGGGTCTCCCTAGGTAAGCTGGTATGGGGTCCTCTTCGGAAGGAAGTAGGCTCCTGAGGTACCCATTAACCTCTTAGCAGGTAGCTATAACACATTCCTGAATTGCATTCTTATATTGTTCAGTATATGTCTATGTTAATATTGTTTTGATGTATTTTGTACTAAGTAGTTACTAGATTCTTACAGGGGTTACTACTAATAACTATGTCCATGTGATATATCTATGTATCATTGATTAAGTTCTTGTGTTTAAATATCTGACAATATTGGTGTGTACTTTGTCTTACCTTGTTTTCTTAATTAAACTGTTTGAGTGACTAGCTAATATTTGTGCATGAACCTTCTTTATTGAATATCTATATGTATTGATAGAGGATATATTTCCATATTTATGCAGTTAAATATTCCTAAAATAACAAATGGAGTGAAAAAAATATTTACCGTTTAGAAACCTTTTATAGTTATTGAAAGAAAATAATACAGTATTTGAAGCCGGGTGGGAAGAAATTGTAGGCGGGTGGCAGCCCCTTTATTGTGACCCAACTTTTCAGTAACCATCCAAAAACAGCCAAGTGGTTACTGAAAAGTGCGGATTGATGCACCTGGCTAAAAGGAGCTGGGGAGAACACTGTAATATACATTACATATAATCTGGTTAATAGTAAGAATAAATGATACTTTTACATTGTCATTTCTGGATGGCCAGAGACTATCTGGAGGTATCGCTTTAGAAATAAAAAAATTCCTGGAAAATTTATACAAGACTTTGTGATCAAGGCGTAGATTTATTATACTAAAAATTGGAATTCCTATGAAAATATGTATGGGGTATTTTGAAAATAAAATGTAAATAAATGTTAGTAATATTTTGACATTGATTAAGAAAAAAAAAAAAAAAAAAAACACAACATTTCATAGCTATTACAGATGAAAATATTTTTTTTGCATGATTAGTCTCCCACTTTCTTAATACACTGAACTATATAAACGTGACCATTGCTAAACTAACTAAATGAGTACAGACATGCGTTTTGTATTTGCCACTTTTTTTACCTTTATATTGCTCTTTTGCGGTCTGCTTTCTGGGAGATTTGAATTATCATTGAATCACCAATAAACATCAGACTGAAAGGACAATAAAAGCCAATTCTAAAGATCTGTCAGATTACTGTTATGAGCCTGACATGTTATGATAGCAGTAACACAGAGATGACAGGATCTAAAGATGGGGCTTTAAAAATGACAGAACAGAATTAAAGACTGACAGATGCTAATTGCTTAATTAGTTTAGGATTGTCACTGTGAGCATTAGCTGATCAGATAGAAACCATTGTTGTTCTCCTATTGAAAAATAACAAAGATGGAAATTTATACTGTTAACATAAGCAATCACTTCACATGAGGGAATGATAGCAAATCTTACCACAAGAATCAGAGAAACAGCGCAATGCATACATATTCATATAAAACTTGTGCAGTTAACAGCAAACCATTTACATGAAACAAACAGCATAAGCTTGTGAAAATATTTTCCATTTTTTTCCCCCATCAACCTGCATGAAAATCTTACCCTTCATGTTTCATCATCAATAATTATACACTGTACCTTACCAAATTCATTTCTGAATTTGAAAGACAAAAATTTGAAAGTAAATAGCACAAGAAGCAAAGTATTAAAATGTGACAAGCACCAGATACCCTTATGTTATGTACATGCAAGTCAAGTGCAACACTACAGGTATTTATTAGCTCTCACTGAGATTACAATACTCCCCATGACAATGCTTTCATTGTATTTATTTTAAAACAAATCTTTGTTTAAGCATCATTCAATGTCAGCATCTACTAGACTGAAATGACACAATGTCATGTAAATTCTGGTGCCTGCAACACAGTTGTTGATTGTTACAAATATATCTGATGCAATCTGGTACAGATTAACCCCTGCTGCACCCTCGATCCTGCTGCTTGCTACAATGTTGAGGTCTGATTACTGGGGAAGGCAAGTCTAGAAAGATGGTGACTTGATGAATGATACAAAATAAAAAGAACAGAGGTTTTGAAAATGTATACTGTTGCTGTGAATTTCGTAAATTACAGTTATCTCAATAAATATTTAGGCAGAGATAACTTTTTCTCATTTAGTTCTATACATTACCACAATTAGGTTTAAATACAACAACTCAGATGCAGTTGAACTGCTGACTTTCAACTTTAATTCAGTGGGTTGAACAAAAAGATTGCATAAAAATGTGAGGAACTAAAACCTTTTTTTTAACACAATCACGTCATTTCAGGGGCTCAAAAGTAGTTGGACAATTGACTCAAAGGCTATTTCATGGGCTGGTGTGGGCAATTCCTTTGTTATGACAACATGCCGTCAAAGGAGCTCTCCATGCAGGTGAAAAGAAGCCTCCTTTAAGCTGCAAAATCAGAAAAAAAAACAATCTGAGACATTGCTACAATATTAGGAGTGGCAAAATCTACAGTTTGGTACATCATGAGAAAGAAACAAAGCCAACCAAGTGAACAACACTTTACAGGAAGTAAATACAGAGGGTGCACTGCAAGATTGATTGGGAGGCGTTTCATAATACAGATGGACAATGACCCAAAACATACAGCCAAAGCAACCCAGGAGTTTATTAAAGCAAAGAAGTGGAATATTCTTGAATGGCCAAGTCAGTCACCTGATCTGAACCCATTTCACTTGTTGAAGACTAAACTTCAGACAGAAAGGCCCACAAACAGCAACTGAAAGCTGCTGCAGTAAAGGCTACAGGCTGTCATTGCCAGGAAATGGTTTTCAACCAAGTATTAGAAATTAACATTTTATTTTCAGCTTTTTAATTTGTCCAAGTACTTTTGACCCCCTAAAATGAAGTGAATCTAGTTAAAAATTTAATTTGTTGTTTGGGATGGTTTACAAACTATAGCAGAGGTCCCCAACCACGGGGAGCCATGTGTCACTCAAAGGGGAAGAAACTTCCCCCAGAGTGACATCCAAAGACACAGCCCGCCCACCACCTTGAGCCTGCGATGCATACGGGAGACATGGTCTGCGGCTCTGGGCAGTGCCTCCCCCAAGCGGGGTCCTGCTCCTGACTCCGCTGGGGGTGCACCAGCCAGACCCGTGGAACACAGGTGTATGCTATGGAGTACACGGTATTGTAATTATTATCTCCTATTTATATAGCACAACATTTTGCACATTGTGCTGTAGAGAGTTTGAAGTTATGCCACTAACTGCCCCACAGAAGAGCTTACCATAGCCACAGGTCCCTAACATATTTCAGGAGGAAGCCAATATACATATCAGTCTGTATGTGGGAAGAAACTGGAGTGTCCAGATGTAAACCCATGCATGCAATCATAGAGAGAAAATACAAACTCTGTTCTATCTGACATTCAAACCTGGGGCCCTAGTCATGCAAGACCAAAGTATTGCACATAATGGCAAAAAGATTAGCAATAGACGCATAGCAAAACTTGATTCCTTTTCTTTCATTTAGAACAGAGGTGTTTTAGAATAATTTAATTTAATGTAGAAAAAAACATTGACCAATGAATGTTAAATACAAACCTGTACTATAGAATACTAGTTACACGGTATACTAGGAAGGTTAGCATCTTAAACAATAAACAAGTATTTTACAAAATCATAGGTTATCCTGTGTTCTATGGGACAGCACTGCAAATTTAAAACATATGTTTACCCAGCATATACAATGACCAAGTAATGATTGTTTAAACTGGCTATTGTGTATATCTACACTGCAGACCAGTGTTTCCAAGGGTTTCCTCCAGAGTTTGCTAGGGGTATCTTGAGCAATAAATTTGTGATTCTAAGGTTAGTTTAACCAGCACCAATGGTTGTTTTTTAACATAAATTGTAAAAAGTGGTATTCTACCTACTGAACACCACATTACTATACTGTAAGACAGTGTTTTTCAACCAGAGTACCTCAAACAGGTGAAAGGGGTTTCATGAACAATTTGTCCTTCACAGGTCAGTTTAACGGACACCAATGTTTCTTTTGGCAATCTGTGAGAGTGACAATCTCCTCCATGGCAGCAATGAAACAGACATTTCTCCCAAAGACCACCACACTAACTTCCTGCGAGTTGTGGATAGTATATAACAGGGCTTCCCCAAGATATAGGAGCTATTTCAAGGGTTCTCCATTATAAAAAGGTTGGGATAGGCTGCTCCAATCATTTATTAATAAATACCTGCCAAGAATTTAAAATGGCTGGTTTGAAAAAACATTTTTTTACACATATTCATTTACTTTTTTAGGGTTTTGTTAGTACAGTACACAAATTATCTGTGTTCAGAATGAATACCCTGCTTTCCACAAATATACTATTTTGCTTCATGTATATAGCTGGTAAGTGTACACACTATGCACCAGTATTTTCGACTCTACTGTGTTTAAATATTGGCAAAAATATTATGATTCCTAATAATAGCCTCAGCTACAAAATGCTGCTTTTTCTGTCCATGAAACAGAGATTATTTGTGCGTTTCAAAACCATGTCTTGAAAAATAAGCATTTAGTTTTCTTTTACTACAGCTAAATTTAACTTAATACCGGGTTTCATTTGAGATCTAAATTTGTCGATCAGCTATGACAGACTGCGATGTGTGGGCGTCAGGGTCTCTTGAAGTCATACCAACACAAAAACAACTGACAGCTTGCCAGGGTTTGAATTTCTGCAGGAAAATGCTGTATGGAGAAAATGTACAGTAGTCTAAAAACAGTTTGTGAGTCAGACTTTATTAGATCCTATGATCCAATGATAGAAATTCACTGGCTTTACTTTTAAATCCAGAGAAAACATTAAACAATAAACATTAATATAATGATGTTACAAATGTGTTAGTTAAAGGGATGTCTCTTAAAAAAAAAAAAACAGGAAATCTCCAATTTGATTCTAAAAGAGGTTAGTATACTCGCTTTCCTGCAATTCCCCTCTGGGTAAAGTGAGAAATTAAACGTACCAAGATCAGAAATTATTTTTTTATGTTAATTACCTACTTCTATCTTCTCATACCCCACAGTCTTCTAAAAATGAGATTAGGGAAAAAAAGCAGCAGTTGGTGGGAATACAACCTTGAGGGTCACAAACATCCATAGGTTTTGTCTTTTTTCATACCCCTTTCAATTCTAAGGTTCTAAATATCATGACATAACATATTAAATATAAATCACCTGGCCCTAATATTAGGAAATATAATAATATAAGATAAAATAACAACACATGACAAGACACGGGTCATTATTTATTTAACAATCGTAAGGGCAAGTTCACATCTGCCTCTTCATCTTGCTATTTTGTGCAGCTGTCCTCAAGCACACCCTCAGCAGCGCTGATAAAAAAAAGAACCGGCGTGTGCACATGTGAGAAAACAAGTGGAAAACATTCAAGACAGTTGCCAATCTTGCCACCAGTGGACATCCCAGCAAATCTCAAGGTAACACCAAACAAAGCTCAAAAAAACAGCAAAACACCCAAGATCTACATTTCAGACTCTGCAGACCCTAAGTCAGCATGTTAAATGTTAAAGCTCATGAGAGTACAATTAGAAAAAAGGCTGAACAAGCATTATTTGTTTGGCAAAGTTTCCTGGAGAAAGTTTCTTTGCTGTCCAATGTTCTTTGGACAAAACGAGGACAAAGTGCACGTATTTCTCCACTACATTTGATGAAAACTAAACGCAGAATATCATTACAAACAAATGTCAAGCATGGTGGTGGAGGGGTGATGATTTGGATTTCAAATCCACAGGACCAGGGCCATGTTAATGTATTCTAAAGTCAAAAGTGAGATCATCTGAGCAACACCTAAACCTTGGCTAAAAATGGGTGATACAATAGAAAAACAAATCCAATCACGTTAGCAAATCGAAAACAGAATGACTGAAAAAGTAAAGAATCAATGCGTTGCATTGCAGTGGTCCAGTCAAAGTCCAGGCTTAACCAGATATAAATGCTGGTGAAACCTTAAGAGAACTGTGCATAAAATAAATGTTTGCAAAGCTTGATGATCTGAAGCAATGTTGTAAAGAGTGGTGCAAAAATCTTCCACAATGATGTAAGACAGTGGTTGCCAACCTTTTGGACCTCGCAGACCACTAAATTCATAATTTTAAATCCTGCGCACCATACATATTATTTTTTATTTCAAAAGATAAATGCCTTTTTAAAATAATGATCACATAATTTTTTTTAAAATGAAATGCACCTTTTTAAATATAACAAAATTATAAATGCTTACATAATCATAAAAAAACTTTAAAGCTTGTTTAATTGTAACAACATTATTAAAGGTAATTTAATTATTACAAAATAATTGAAGCTTATTTAAGAAACTTCCCCCAGAGTGGCGTGATGTTGCCAAAACCCGCCCACTCTCCCATCGCAGGTTCAGACCTGCTTGCTAAACATCCTGGGGGGACAGAAGCGCTTTAAACACAACAAAAGTTGTGTTCATACTGGGGACATGTTCAGTAAAAGTCACGAGAAGGACCCCGATTGGGGGCGGGGGTGCACTGCCCAGAGCTGGTGCTCCCGTTAGTTGTATGGAGTTACTCTTTACGTAAGCAGTGACCCATTTAATGGAAAAAATGTGCAGTACTTGCATTTTGATAATACAAATACAAACCTTATCAGTAATGGCCTAAACAAGCTCAGAAAGTATTGCTGTGACCACAAAAAGGAAGTGACAGACAGTAAGTGAGTGGAGCTTCCCTTAAATACCTTTTAGATCAGCGGTCACCAACCGGTGGTCCGCAGACCACTGGTGGTGCTTGAGAAAATTTTGGTGGTCCGTGGCTCTGGCCGGTGCACCCCCGAGCAGGGTCAGGAGGACCCCACTGGGGGGGTCGCACTGGCCAGAGCCCCGGACCACATCCCCAGTACAGTTTCCCAGGCTCAGGGGAGTGAGCGGCTGTGTCCCTGGATGGGAGAGTGGGCGGGGATATGTCATAATTATGTCACTCTGGGGAAGGTTTCCCTCCCTTTGAGTGACACATGGCTCCCTGCGCATGCGCGGTCGGGAGCCAGTGATTTTAGTGGTCCGCGGGACTGAAAAGGTTGGCGACCACCACTTTAGATAACCATCCCTAGCTTTCTCCTGTAGCATATTACTTGTATAATAATATTTATATCTTTGTCATAGTAAGTTAATCAGGTTTTAGATGTTTAGACATGCTTGCATTTACCTGCTTTATGTTTTGTGTTAGTAGCATTTTATAAATGCTTCTCATATTTGACATGCTGAGTTCAAGATTTTGTCTTAGCAAAAAAATGTTATACACAAGGTCTCTTCAATTATGAATCACATATGGGTCCTTAAAAAATTGCAATCATTGCTGGCAGAGCCTATTTTTTTTTTTTTTTGAGAAGCCCACACTGGGATAGCCAGCTTTGGTTCAGTAAGGGATGAATTCAAGCATTTAGCCAAATAAGAGTCAGTTCTATATACCCTTTTACCTACTTGTGAACTTTCCTAGACCTTCAAAAGATGTCTTTATACCTGCAATTTAGTCAACCAAGAAAACAGTAAAAGATATATATGACCTAGATGATACCCCTCGGTATACCCCCCTTCTCGGCTTGTGTGTTAAAAATATTGTAGGATAATCTTAATTGTGGTGCAGACACACTAGTAAATAACTTGAAAACAAGCACCTCAAGGAACAGCCCTACAGATCGGTTTGCTGCTTGGTAGTTGATAAGGGATAAAAGGAACATCTCAAGGTGCGTACACACTTCCAATCTTTATCGTTCAAAACGAACGACAAACGATCGATTGGGCAAAAATCGTTCGTAAAAAAAGTAACCAACGACGCCGACGAACGAGGAAAGTCGTTGGAAACGAACGACCGGACCGACGGATCGGACGACGATCGTTGAACATCGTTCATGTGTACGGTCGTTCGTTGATCGTCCATGATCTGAGCATGCGTAATGAACGAACGTTCGTTCACTTTCCTGTCGTGCACATAGTTCCTCTATCGCTCAAAAGATCGTATCTATTGTGTGTACAATATCTATGAACGATCGTGTCGTTATCTCTATGTGCAGGATCGGTGCTATACGATCGTTCGTAGATATCGTGCAGGATCGTTCGTCGTTCGTTTTCCAACGATAATAATTGGAAGTGTGTACGTACGGTAGCTTCAGAGATAAATTTGATAAAGTCTGCTGCCTTTAAGTCTAAAGGCTAGTCCACACAAGAAGATCTGCTAAGAATTTTGCTTTCGACCGACCCAATTGGTTTTCAACCAGATGAAAGGCCCACAACACCCTACACATTTAAAATATTCCTAAATAATCATATGCATCAATCTTCCTTTTTATATCTAAACACAAGTCACACAACAAAAGCAGGATCCACATATATAAAATGGTTTATCCAAACTCAACTTCAATGTGCAGACATGTAAGCAAGCATCTGCTTTTTGAAACACATTACATAAACATTGAAGCTTAGGGAAATAATCTAATTAAAATAACATTTTCATCTACACAGCAAAGTCTATTTTTGCCATATTAACCTTTTGGCCCTCATTAAAAAATGACAAATGCCAAATTCACTCATTAGTACTCTTAATAAATAATGATGTCCCTCTTATCCCTCATCATTATATTTGCTTTAATGTATACTCCTAAGCAATATTTGTGTCTTTGTAGTCAGAAGATAACTAAAACAAACGATTAACAACTAAACAACAAATATAAGCAGGAGTAGCTGGAGGAGTTTAATGTGGAGTTTATTAAAATCATAATGAAGCCACGATAAATGCAGTGCTAGATATGGTTATATGTCAAACCTTTGGTAAGTACTTAAAAGGCAATAAAAGGTAAGGCAAAGGTAATGTGATAGAGTGATTTTTACCCAAGATAGTTTTATATTTGGATTTTAGTGGAAAATGTGAATCCTGGGTGAAAATGTGTGTTCTCATGTGAAAACATTTGGATAACCCCATTTTAGAGTTCATAACATATGTTGTATGATAACTAATAGTAGCTGTACTGGCTGTGAAAGAACATTACAGGAACTGAAATTAAGGTCAACAAAGGCAGTGTGTTTCCTGTCATTGTATGTAAATTGCCAAAATAAATTGTCAGATCAGAGACAACAGCACTACAAGAGACTATCAATGTAGAAAAAAATGCTATACTGTAAAAGAATGACAATTATAATAATGACAAACTCCAGAGAGATGAATTGCACAACATAATATTATCCTAAAGGAAAGCAAGGAATGTCTTGTACAGACAGAAAAAACAACGGCAGTGGCTGGCCTAATATAGACAGATGAAATGTAACAAGAGACCTTGCATAATAGAAAACTGTTAAGAGACTTCTCTTTCTCATACCAGTAAACTATTCCTGGACATATATATTATGAACCACCTAATAATGATAAGAAAGCTGCCATTGCTGACTTTTTACCACTCCACACAACAAAGTTATAAAGCTATTGTATGCCCACCACTTAACTGAGGCAGATCAACAAAATCAATCGTTGAAAATATTAAATATTGATCAGAAGTACGTTTAATAGATTGTTTTGTTTGGTTGGCTGTTTTTTTTAGTCAAATCTAAAATGTATTATATTAACAAGGTTGAAAGTGTGTGAACACCTTAAAGAGATCCCCCTCAGATTATACCTATTACGTAAGCTGACCAAGACTGTATTTGTCTTCAACAAAACTGTCCACATTCCAAATGTCCCTGCACGAGACTTAGCAATTTTCCAAGAAAACTCTAAAGTAAGGAAACTTTGAGGCATTATTGATATGTTACACATAATAACATTCAGACAGGAAACCGATATATAGTATGCCTTTCCTTGAGGCCATCAAACTAACAGCACAATTATAACAAATAAATAAAAAACAAAACAGCCAAGGGGTTATGTCACTCCTCTCACCTGTTGAAGCACAGCTTCATTTACCATTCAATAATTATTGCCAAATCTGCAATTCTGATGCCAAACTGAGCTGAAGAAGTGTTAACTCACATCCATAATGTCAATCTAAAGAACTCTTCAAAATGTTCAGGCGGAATTGTACCACTATGTTTACTGCCCCCAGGTTCCTGCTGTCAATTGCCTGGAACCGGCAGTGGTAACAGACCATCATTGATAGACTTTTGGAAGTATGTATTGAACTGAAACCACTTGCAAATGCTTAAAAAACATGCACAGGTATCTTTAAGCATTTGCAAAAAGCATCAAATCAAGTATATAGAGGTGGCCCTGCATGAGGCATGTAACATTCAAGCATGTCTTTATTGTTGCGCCTGATAGCACTCCCACAGTCAGATAATTTACAAGTATCCAATCCAGTACCAGAATCTGTCCTAATGTAATGATGACCAGAAGCTAAATGCAAAATCTAATGCCAGAGATCACAGAATTTAAATAATAATGTTAAACACAAGACGGTATTTGTGAAAATAGTTCAAGGTAGATAAGTGGACAGGTATGTGTAATAGGACAGTGTGTTTTTGTAGGTAGTTTTTTTATGTTTTAATGATGCCATGGTAATGAAATTTTAGGGGGGTTAGCTACACTTATCCCCCACATGCACCAACATTTTCTGTTCCTACACCTCCCTGTTCCAGAGAAATGGGGGTTCAAAAAAGGTAAGAAGACAGGGTAGCGTATTATGACAGTTATAGTTTTGTGAAAGGTAGCTATAAATTTAGGGCCTCAATGCTCCTGCTAGGAAGGACCTGAAAGAAAGAAAATAGCAGTGCTGGACAGAATAGTGAGCATCAGAAGAAAGAGGGAAGGTGAGCCAGCATGAGACCTACTGGGCTCAGTTTGTGGGCAGATCAAGTGAAAATTTTTCTTTTTATCAAAGTTTTCTTTTAACTAGATGTAGCCCTGGGAAGCACATCTGAAGTTAGGCTAAATTCAGGTTTGGCCGGAAGGTTGTATTTACAGGTTCCTCACACTAGCAACCACACTGCTGCTTAAAGAACTGCTAGGCCTGAACAAGCTCAGCCTACATACTGCCTGTTATTATTCCCAAGTGCCTAGCAGCTGCCAGAAATCACTCAGGGGCAGTAAATGGCTACTGGTATCTACTGCTAATGTGAACCAAGGCTAACTTGTTACACTGCACTGATTACACTATTACACTACTACAAAGTATACTACTGTAACAACGTATAGGGGGTAGGTAGAACAAAGTATAACAAAGTATAGGGGGTAGTTATTTGGCATAAACAACTAGAAGCACAAAAATTTGCAGTGTCTTACCCTGCCCACTTTTTGACCACCCAACTAAAGCTTCCGCCACACCCAGCTGAAAAAAGAAAACTGAATTTACACATGGGCATTTCTTTGTGAAATATAAAAACATTTTACATAAACACCTACATATTCCTTTCCCCCAAATACAATTACAGGATATGCTAATGACCCTCTTAAAATATATAATGAAAGCAATCAAGAATAAAGTATATCTGTACTGAACTATGCCATCCATTAAAAAAAATAGCAGGGTCAGGCCTGGTTACTATGTGGCTGTAGTAAACCACCTGGGAATACTAGGTGCTGTAGGCCTAAAAAATACAAATAAATACATTTGTATTTGTAAAACACAGATATTTGACACACATTTGAAGTGACCTGCCTGGAGCCAAGGTTTTGTTTTTATTTTCTGCTGCAGCTTTCTCACATTTACCTCCATGTCTCTTATTGGTGAATAGTCTACCTTCAGGCACGCTCTGGGGATTTATTGTGGAATTTAGGATGTGGTTGCTAGGCTTACACAGTATCAGTTGTTCATCATAATAACTAAAATCAATATACAGATTAATATTACAAATTCACTCTGGGTGCCGCTATGTTGAATATTTTCCTCTAGGATCTAAGCACAGAGCAGCACTGAAAGCTCTGACTCCAGCTTGTAAGCAGAATGTTCAAAGTTCAAATATTTAAATAAAGGGAGAGCAATAAATAGATTTTCCTTTGCTGATTACTCAGTAATAGAAACATGAGGCGATTCCTGCTCCACAACAACCTGACTTTTAGGACTACATATGAAAAATTTGACTATAATGTAAAAAATGCTTGCAACTTACATTTGTATCATCTGTCATAATTTATTGGTAAATACCTGGTGACAGCTGACATGAAGGCACCCACAGGCAGAAGTACCATTTTAGGAGCCCAAAATTAATTTTATGTTTAGGAAAAAAATTAATAGGGAAAAATGTTTGATTGAAATTTTAAAATATCCCACATAAATTGGATATCAATACCTAGCATCTATTGTGCAATATTGTGGCCAACTGAGAGTTAAAGTGACAAATCACCTAATACAAGAGATTTCACACAGGGTAATTGTAAAAGAAACAGGACCAAAATGCCAACACGTGTTGACACTGTATACTTCACACATATGTGTAGCTACCCTAGGTAATTTTCCTAGCTGCTAGGGCAGAATTTCAAGGTGGGATAATGAGTGCTAGATATATAGCACAAATCAGCTGCTCACACATACACAGAATAAAAAGTAACCACATAGAGAAAATACACTCCAAAGAGATCATAGAGGTAGAAAGCACACATTAGTCACACAATAAAGCTCTATCTCTCTACACTGTTCTATCTGAATTCATCTCAGTGGTTTTAAAATTATACGGGTTAGAATTTAGTCAGCCTGGTGTTTAGCTTGTCTAATTTTATTCCAGGGCCGCTTTTCTTGCCAAAGTCAGACAGAACTTCCATTTAGTGCCGAATGTAAGGGAAAAACCTTAAACTAATAAACCAGTGTGAAAGCAAATAATGTCACACTTTGGAAAAACCTGTATCTGACTGGATAGGCAATTCAAAACGGTCATATTTATATATTTGAAAGTTTGCCAACCTTGAAAACAAAAAATAAAACAGGAGGTATTCCAATTTTGTAAACAAATTGGCCCATTTACTGTTCTTCAGACCTTTGAGGAGCTGATCTGTGGTCAGGGCAATAGAAAATGCCCCAGAGGTTGGTTAATACTTCCCCTAAACCTCCACCTACACACAGCACCACCACAAGTAGTGACTTTCTCTATGTCATGTCATCTCTAGCTCTGCACAGCTGTCCATAGACACAGCTCACCCTGCTCTGCCTCACCCTCAAATTTAGTAGCCATGTGGGCACCCCTCTATGTGTGTCATGTAGGAATTTCAGACTGGGGTTTAACTGTGTAGCGTTGACAGCTGAGTGGCAAGAATATTACAGAAGGTGCTACACCCTGGTAAAATGGCCTTGGGGGAACACTTACAAGCATATTGCAATTGTTTGCTTTGAATACACAAAGCCCAGCACTACTGATGTTTAGTTTACAGCTTCTATAGACGAATCTGGTACACCATGCAGTGAAGTTATTGTAAAAATGTAAAAGGTGTTTTTAAAAAGCTACATAAAAAAGGGTTTGAAAACATATAGTCAAATTAATATTCTTTGAGGTAGAAGTGTTTATTAACTTGCATATGCATATATAATAGTAAACTGTGGCTACTCCCAGCATTAAAAATCTACACTTTAATTGATACAGCTCAGATCCTATAAACAATATGCTTATCAGTTGAACTTAATAAAAACAGATATAGAATTAAAATGCCTAGTTTCAAAAAATACAAATTTTGATGTTTGAAGAATGTTTTGGACTGATCCATGCTTCACTACTAATCCTTAAACAAGATGAGCAGGCTCCGGTACCAGTACTAGTTAGGGTATGGAGGCAGGCCAGTCCTCTGCTTTGCTTCTTGAAGTCAATATACACATATCAAAGTGCCCGGGATTCCTGGGGTTGCGGGGGAAGGGGGGGGGGGGCAGGTGGATAGAGGACAGGCTAAAGCATTAATAACACATTTTTCAGCCAATTTTCCAACATAGGGTAACTGCTTTAGTTACCATATTCACAGCTCACAGTAGCTTTTTGTGGTGGTCATTGGGAAGAATGCATCTTACACTGCTGGTCAGTGATAGCCAAAAAGATCATTGGTGTCAATTAAAGTGACATGAGGAGCAAATATTGCTTATGGCTCAAGAAACCCCTAGCAACTTCTGGGGAAACCATCTAGATCATTAGTAGGTAATGAAAGGCTATGTCATGGTAAATAGGTTGGTTTACTTTAGCCATTAGCTTTTGTAAGAGAAATACAACAAAACTAACAATGCACAAAACATTAAATGGACTTTAGAGCTCATTAGAGGCTTTGCATATTCATTATACCCACTGCTGTACCCAGCAAATCATAATGACCTCAATGCAGTTCCTATCATAAACAGTCTACAAGAAAGTTTAATTTCTTAAAATCAGCGTTATTATAAGCAATAGATCAGAATATACATGCACATTTACTATCAACAGCCTTTTGGGCATTTTGGTAAACTAAACCCATATATAACCCCCCCCCCCCTTTCCCCCAGTTTTTTTTTTTTTTAACTTTTAGTATCTGCCCAATTTTTTTTATCTCAGGCCTCTCCATGTTACACAAGCAATGGTCCCCCTCCTGCACACAAGTGGAGATGTGTTGCTAGGCAGTAAGTTACTGATCCAGCAAATAACCTCGACAGTATTAAGATGCCACACTTAAAACCTTTTACTGGAACACAATATGTGATATGTCAGCGTTCAACATAGCTTGCTGCTAGTGGCTCACATAAGCCTACAATTTTCTTATTTCTAGCTAAATATTACCTCTTTTTATGCAAAATGTGGCGGTAGCATATTCTAGCGGGAAGTAAATGGCACATGGTCCAGTGTTATTGAAACTTAGATTATTAATGGTTCTTGCATTGCAGTCAGTATTAAATATTTACTGCTAATATATTTGATTAATTCTGTAAAACCAGACACATCTTTAAGTCATATAAGTATCTTTAAAAATAGTGCTCAAAAGTGGATCAGAATAAAAGTGGTTTCCACAGGACAGAATAGGAAGTGTTTATAAATGTGATTATTGACCATTTATTTGTTTTGTAAACATAGATCCACAATATAATAAATGATAACAAGCTATACTAGCATGGAGAGCTTTAAGAAAAATAATAGTAACATGATACAGAATCCCCATGCTTCATCTTTGTAAAAGACAGCTATACACAGCATTTGTTGATATTGTCCATCACTCCCAGAGTGCATTTATACCCATATCGTAATCCTCTATATTTTATATTTTCTACTGTAATATGTACAAACCCCCCAACAACTAATCAGAAGATTGCTTTTATCAGCTTTGTTTTCACTTATATCTAGCGGCTCAATATGCGTTATAGAACATCAATGCTTATTGCCCTGGGTTATTAAGTAATTCCAATTTATACAAACATGGTCATAAAGTCAGTGCTTGTCTATATACACACAGCACCTAATATGATGTATAACCACATAAAAATTATGTTCTCACATATCATGCATAAAAACTAAACAGGCTGTATAACTATCGGATGTATGGTTGCCAGGAGAGTTTATTGTGTAATAAACAAATCCACATTGATCTACGTTCAGCATGAACACTTTAAATGCTGTAAAGGAGACTAATCGCAGAATTCACACACCAGACATTTGCTCTTTTTGTCTAGCTTGCCCTAGATAAATCAAAATAAATTACCTACTGACTAGTATAATTTGCTGCACATATGAACTTTTCCACTTTGATGGTCAGAAAATAAAATGTGGCAACATTTGTGTGACATCCAAAACCTAATCTCACTTTGACTCACACATCACTTCACTTCTTAAAAAAAAAAAGTTTACAGCACACTACAGATGAAAGTATTGTGCAAGTTAATAAAAGGCAAACACAAATCTGTTCCTGATTATCATGGAGTAAATAAATAATTGTAGGAAGCAGGAAGTGTATTGGGAGGGAGGACAGGCACAGACAGCTGAGAAGCTTGTTGACATTAGACTTTGTATTCTAGCCTGGTACCATTGCAAAGAAAAAAAAAAAAAGACAGATTGAAACCTTGAAACCTTTTTATATACTACAAGGACCAGAGTCATTCAAATAGCCAAATCCTGAACAGTTTAATAAAGTGAACAAAAAACTAAAAGCAAATACAAACAAGGCTGAGCTCTAATAGGTAATGACAAAGCACAAACACTTGGATAGTTACAAAGAGAACAAAAAGCATCATCTGGACAGTATAAGAAAGAGATTGTAACCCTTTATCAAATATCTATCCTCTATCAGCAGTTTATAAACTTTTCTTATTATAAATATATCATATACATGTGTGCTGCATAATGAAAGATTTCTGCACTAGTCCCCTCTTCCTTGAAATATAAAAGATATCTGCTACACAAGAGATTGCTTTATAGGACAATGACATGATTCACATTTCTGAAACATGGGATATCATGTGAAAGCTTTCACAGAGAATGTATATACACATTGTGTCTATATTGATCTACAAATAAAAGATCCACACAGTATGCATAAGAATAGCAACAAATAAAAAAAACTTACAGCATATTCTGTATAGGAAGGAGCTGGATGTCATCCAGTCTAGACCAACAATTTAAAGGCTTACAAATTGTCTTGAGGCAGACACACAAGGATCAGACACACAGTGCATATAGATATATATTATCTTATAGATAAGATCCATTGTTAAAATACATATCTATGTGTGTATATATATATATATATATTCAAATAACCATCGTCTACACACAGTGTATAGGAAGACTATAATATAAAAGGCGTACACATGGTGTAAGGGAAGGCATTGGACCAACAATTAAAAGACTTTACACTGTGTGTATAAAAAAGATCTACAATTTTGAGACACACATAGGGGTGTATTTATAAAGCAGAAAAACTGTCATTCCCTTGAATCATTTACTAGCTTTGAAACACATGGATCTGGAAGTTTCTGAATGTTTCAGTAAAAGTCAGATTCACCGTTTCATAAACAAGTGTTATATGAGGACCATGATATACGGGACACACACATTTCTGGGAACCCTGGCTGATATCCAGCCCAACATATAAAATAATTTGTACGTTGTATATATAAAGCTCATAAAAAAGCAGACACACACTGTGTTATATCAGACACAAACACACATTTCTGGGAACACACTGGCTGTCATCCAGCTCAGACCAACACATAAAAGACGTTGCACTTGGTATAACTAAAAAATAACTATCAGGCACACTGTGATATGAGAATTATTGTGTTATAGGAGGACCATGATATCTATCTATATATATACACACACAGTGTTATATGAGGACCAAGGTATCTATCAATATATATACACACACACACACACAGTGTTATATGAGGACCAAGGTATCTATCAATATATATACACACACACACACACAGTGTTATGGGAAGACACTGGCTGTTATCCAGCCCAGACCAAAAGCCTTGTGATCCTCATACACTGGAAATGATTACACAATGATTAATAAATGAAGAAACACAGCAATGTTTACACAATACTCTCGGTGTGACTACTCTAGCACACTTTTCCTGCTGTTCTGTACTATGGGGGCACCGCACATACCATGGGGGCACCGCACATACCATGGGGGCACCGCACATACCATGGGGGCACCGCACATGTACCAGGCTCACACCCCATACATTCCACCCATGTGTACACAGGGCACTGCCCGCTCCCCGGCCCCGTTCACACTCGTGCTGACAAAGTGAAAAGTTGCCCGGCGCACCCAGCTGCTGCGAAGTCTGAGAGGAGTTCGGATCTCTCACCTGCAGGAGATTGTTAGCTCCACTTTGGTGGCCGGGATGCTAGCGCTGAACGGGTTAAACTCCCCCAGAGAAGCCGTACTCCTGTAGCCGAAATCCATCTCGTAGCCCAGTTTATCCGGTCCGAACATAAGGGCAGCTGGAAGAAGCTACAGAGAGCAGGGACGAGGAGCCAGGACGCGGTACCGAGCTCCTGCCAGAACAGCTCTGACAGTGGTGAGGAGGATGCAGCGTGCAGGCACATGGGAGGGAGGAGGAGGAGGAGGAGATGGGCGGGAACGGGCGAGCACCCTGTCAGCATGGCTCCTCAGGAATCCCCGGGCCCAGCCCCAACATGTAGCCTGTGGGGAGCCTCTCCTGGCACTGTCCCACCACAGCCAGGGAACCATTCTACTCTCTGGCTGGGTCTATTTACCCCATACCTAGTGCCTGACATTTATGTGTGTATGTAATGCTTCCCCCTCCATGGCTGACCTCCTTGTGAAAATGTCACTTGTTCACCTATTATGCACCAACACTGTCTCAGTAAATGACCTAGAAATACATGAAGACAGTTTTTCCATATAAATAGAGCTTGAAGTGTTGTTACTTTGTTAGTTCAGTTCTGTTTTTTGTTTACAACTGCCTGTAAAGCCTTGTTTAAAAAAAACAACCAAAAAAACTTGGCATTGAAAAATGCCCGTACAAACACTACCCATTGAAGTCTATAGAAGTGGTAAGCTGCCTCTGGATGCTGCACTGTGCGTCCACAAAATCTTGTGGAAATGCTGCCACCTCCCCTATTGTGCTACGGTACTGTGCAGGAATTGCATGTTGTGTGTATTGGTGTGCCACAATGCCATCTGATCTTCATGGCATCTATGTCATCGTACACCACAATCCATAGAAATAAGCTAGCAGGCTTTGTGGTTTACTATAAATAAATCTTGATTCTTTTCTGGTGCATTGGACAGTTTGAACCCACATTAAATTGTGACATAACACACCACACCAGTTTAACCCTATTAACAACTTTGCATTTTGTACATACACTAATTTTATGCCAAGCTAGCCTGTTTATTTTGAATAGGCACAGAATAAACATTCATGCCTAAATAACCCAATTTCCACATTTGTAGCAATGCAGCGCACCACAATGCTCAAAGTACTCACAGCTGTGCTTTGTGATACAGCTGTGATTTTTCTTACTGTGTATCTGTGTTGGGGTATCATTCAAAATCAATAATAATATTTATATATTTATATACTTTAGTTCACCTTGTAGCACTGCCATGCTTTAGCACCACATCACTTTTTGAAAGCATATCTTCCTTTAAATGTGAGCCTGGCCTGATAAAATGAAGTTCACACATGTATTTTGGTTTCGTCAGAATATAAAATAATTCTGTATAGGAAGAGTACCTGATGATTAAGAACTAAAAACTATTAACCAGTAGCTGCAGGTAGTAAAATGCGAAAGCTAATACCTGAGCCAGGGTGTTGTCTTGCAATGTCACAATACCAAAGTTTCCTGATCTGTTATGCTGAACATTATTATTGTGTTTTCATCTCATCTGAATACATAAATATTCTGTATAGGAGGGGTACATGGAGATTAAAAAATGAAAAATACTGACTAATAATCCAGTGGTGGGTTAGATGCCAGAACTATTAACCGAGCCAGAAAACACAAAAGAAAAACAGTAGTCGTAATTTAACGTGTTCTTAGCATTCAGTTTGTAAATACTGAGATCCTTGGAGTATAGAGTATAGGCTGGTGATTACATAATCGAAAAGGTAAAAGAAACATAATGCATAAAAAAGTAGGCAGGATCAAAAAATCCAAATAGTCATTGTAGGCTATAAGTACAAAAAAAAAAAAAAAATGGATGAACTAGAGGGAAACAATGGAAGGGCCATGAGAGAAAGAGGAAAGTGCACTATAACCTTTTCTATGGGGTGTGACCAGTTTTAATCATGCAGGGTCTGTGTCTGGGTGGGTCACCATGTAGCCAGCCCATGGGGTCCAGATCTGATTAAATTTATCCAGACTATCATACAATCTTGCTGTCAATTGATCCATAAGATGTACGCCCTTAATACGGTTGATCAGGGCTGACCAGGTGGGGGGAGAGGTTGATTTCCAGTGCTTGGCTATTAAACATCTAGCAGCTGTAAGAATGTTAGTCATCAGGCGTTTACTAAGTTTATAAAACTCGCGAATTGGTAATTCCAGAAGATGGGTCAACATATTCAAGGAAATTGCCACCTCAATTATCTCCTCTAGGAGATTATTAATCAATACGCCAGTAGAGGACTATGCGTGGGAAAGTCCAGAAGATATAATGCATGGTACCCACTTAAGTGCCACACCTCCAACAATAGTTGCTTGTCTTGGAAAAATTTTATAAAGGGCCTCTGGGGTAAGGTACCATTGCATAAGGATCTTATAGGTATTTTCTTTATATATAGTGCATAATAAACTTGAGCTTGCTGCCAGATGATCTTCCAGAGCTCCTCTGGAAGCTCCCTCCCTAGAACCCTTTCCCATTTTTTCATATATTCATGCTTTGTAGTAGGATTGAGTGGTTCCAGCTGCAATTTCTGATAAATACCAGTGATCAGACTCCTCTGTGCAGGTCCTCCTAAGCATAGTCTATCGAATGAGGTGGGAGACGAGAACACCAGATCTTTCGTTAGGGCCTGGGCATAAAGCTGAATCTGTAAATAACTATAGAATGAAACCTTAATGTCCTCTTATTTCTGTTGGATTACGTGCAAGGACAGTAATTGTCAGGTGCAGGGATTGACAATTTGCCCATAGTGAAAAGGAGGCGATTTTGCCATGGGCGTGTGGTGCTATCAGAGATTTCTGAGGTGTAAGAAAAAGATGTGAGAAGTGAGGTACTGGACATTAGGTGACATTTATTTTTATAGTGTAACTAGATAGTCTGGTGAATTGTATTGGGGCCAGCATAGTGGATTGAGGGACCCTGCTGGAGGAACCCCATAGTAGGGAGTTGGGATTGATTGGGGCCATCCATAGTTTTTCCAATTCAGTTCCAATGATTAAAGGACTGCAGAGTCGACCAGGACATGAGGAGCCCAAGGTGGGAGGCATAGTAGTTTTTAGAGAAATCTGGGACCCCCAACCTTCCCTTGCTACGCAATGAGCATAGCACACTTGTGGGGAGTCTGTTTTTGGTAGCCCCAGATGAAATCCAACACCCCTGCCTGCAGTCCCTTAAGCGTTTTATGGGGTACAATTACGGGGAGAGAAGAGAATAAATAAAGAAATGTAGGAAAAACCAACATCTTGATTAGGGCTATGCGCCCAAAAAAAGATATTGGGAGAGATTTCCATTTTTTGAGAAGTCCCGTGACTTCTATGAGGAGTGACATATAGTTGCTTTTATACAGGCTTTGATAAGTCAGAGTCAGATGAATCCCCAAATATTTAAGTTTGTCTGATTTCCAATTATACAGATACTGGGACTGCAATTGAAGGGGTTAAACTGTCAGGTAGAATAACTCCTCTGATGGTATTCCCGATTGTGGCTCGGGGTAAAAAAAAACATGCAAAAAGCCACACTCGGGGTAGCTAAAAACAATAAAAAAACACTCTTACCTTGTCCCATCATGTCCCCTGGCATCCTGCCCGACAGATCTCATCCTTGGGAGGCGTCGTCTTTCTCCAATCTTCAGCTGACGAATGCAGTAACGTTCCCAGGGTTTCCCCGGTGACGTCAGAGCGGGCGGGAGGTGCAGCGGGAAATTTAAATAATTTTGTATTGGATTTAAAACAAAATAGCCGTATTGATTCCAATACAAATAAATCTTTATATAATATTATTATACATGCTACTGTACAGTTATGTAACAGTTTTCAGTATTTTTATGCACCCTTGTTTTAACAGATTTTTTTTTTATTTAAAGTTTATTAATAAAGTTATTGAATTTATTAAATATTGGACATATTTTGGTGAGTTATGTCTAAGAATTATAGGCCTACAATGATAAATAAATTTCAATGCAAAACAATTTAACACTTTTTGCGTAAAAAATGGGACAGGATTAGAACGCCAGGGGGGGTAAGTGGAAGGGCCTCTGTTTTAGTCGAGGTAATTTTTTATCCAGAGAGGGTGCCATACTCATCCAACACCCTATGGAGGTTGGGTAGGGTTACTTGGGGGTGTGTGAGAGTTAAGAGAATATCATCCGCATACAGTACTATTGTAAACTGCTTGGTTTTAGCGGAAACCCCTGTAATATCGTGGTGCTGACAAATTGTGGCCGCGAGGGGAGAACCCTGCCTTGTGCCATTTCGGATCGTGAAGGATGGGGGAATTTGAATACCGCCAAGGAGGTTAAGAAGGGACCGGTCGGTCGAAGACCTGTATGGCATTCAGGCTCAAGACAACTGCCCAGTTTCTATTTTATTTAAGGCATCTATATTGTCAATCGTGCGCTAAGATAAATCCTCAGAGGTTTTGAAATGTTGCTTTTAAAGCATGACATGTATACTGGATGGATTTAGATGAATGCTGTTTTTTTTATATTTAAAATAATATTGGTGCACTAGGGGCATTTTAATATAGAGCCAGACTCCAGCTACCATAGCAGCTGTTTGGCAAATGTTCTATTCCAGTGTAAAGATTAGAGAATAACAATGTCACATAGCTTGATGTTCAACTAAAAAGTTGGCTTACAACTGCTTCAAGATTTGTTAATGTAATTTGGGGTATTCGGGGGGCCAGGATTTACATATAAATAGAGGCATTTTCTGAATCTTGTAAGTACATCTTACTAAATGTACACCTTTTGGTTAGAACAGTAAACTTTTGAAACCCCTTACTTAAAGGCTTCTAATACGGTTACAGGACTGGTATAGGAAGGATATATCTTTTCAAAAATGCTCTCTTATGCATTCTGACATTCTACAAAAATGTAAATTGTTTGTTGAAGCTGGTCTGAAACTTACATAGAGCGGACCTATGTCCTGACTTTCCTGTGTCTCCCCCGGTTCTGGTTGGTGTAGTCCTAGTTAGTGTTGGTTAAGGTATGCAGAAACACCAGGGATACATTGCCATGTAAGCTTATCTATTGAAGTTATCTATTGAAGCTTTATTTTGTGAGCCCGAAACAAGGACTGTTTTGTTCATGTTGATGCAGTCTAGAAGCACATTGAGGTGCTTTGGGCTCATGTTGATGGCCTTCCTTGCAGACACTTTTAAAATCATTCAGAATTCATTGACAGCTGCAGTTGACCTCCTAAGCAGCATTTAATGTTTGTATTTTAATAGACTGCATTGTATTGAAAAAAATGCTTGAAGTGAACAAAAGCCCATCAACACAGGCCCTATCACCGGTTACCTTAAATTCATTCATCATAAAGAAAAGAGCTGTTTTGATGCCTCACCCCATGCCAAGGTGATTTGGCATTTAACAATTTACCTACTTAAAAATAAAGAATCTAACAGGTAACAGAGCAAAATGTAATTACAGATACTGTATATTATCAAGGAGAAATTACTAGAGAATGGCATCCAGTGTGAGAATGAGATGAAAGTTACTAAAACATTTATTTTATTTACACACAGTGGTTTAAACATAATCTAAAAAACTAAAATAAAAATTACCCCAAAACTTCCACAGTTTTATTTAACTATAGAAATACCTATTTACAAATGGAGGCAGAATCCAGCGATGCTATAAGGATTCATGGAAACCTGAGTTCTGTTCCTTGTTACTATGGCAATCATCCACAGCTCACCCTGTATTCGGCAGGTATGAACGTAAAACAGATATCATAAAATAATGTAAGAGTTACAGTATATTGTTTAATTCAACAAGCCAGGTTAAACAGCAATATGTGATAACAACTTTATCACACATCATATTACCATTACTATAAGGAGTAAATAAAGCACCAATGCACAAATGTTGTCTTACAAATGATTAATGAGTCTATGAAAGCAGAAAGATTGTGTTTCTCATCAATCCTTAGGGAACAAGCTATCAAGTGTATTGATCCAGTAAAGTTCAAGTTGTTATAACAGCCTTTTGTGATCTTATAACCTCTTGGGTTTGAGAAGCTGTTCAATAAGCAGTAAATCTTAGCTAAGAATTACTGAGTCCTTTTGTTAAGAAATATCTTTTCTGTGGGGATGTGATCTTGTCTTGATCTTCTATTTTAAAGGAGTGTTATAGAAAGACATATAGATGATAATTTATCAAATATAATCAATCTGAAATGTGCATTG
The DNA here is from genome assembly GCF_032062135.1 of Pyxicephalus adspersus. Classification (NCBI taxonomy): domain Eukaryota; kingdom Metazoa; phylum Chordata; class Amphibia; order Anura; family Pyxicephalidae; genus Pyxicephalus; species Pyxicephalus adspersus. The sequence continues at coordinate 101,710,908 of NC_092859.1, forward strand.
TATACAACATTATTCTGTCCAACGCTTACATGACTGGATAGTGTACACTTTACCATTCAGTTCTTGACTATCAGTTGTTTTGTACAGGCATGCTCTCTTTTTAGATTAATGAAGGCTTCCCCACGAGCTGCTAGTCTTAGGACTGGAAGGGAGAAAAGTAACAGATATCACAAGCAAAAAAACGCCAACAGTTCCAGAAATGTCAGAGGTGGTAGAAAAAAAAAAAGAAACCTTAATGAAAGTGGGAACGTGAATTGGCAAGAGAAAGGCTCCGTTAGCTGCTGTTCAGTGCCTGCAAAAACAAAGTATGTTAAACCTTCTGTCTGCAGAGGGGAAACAGTATTGCTTTTTTTACCTAACCAAAGCACCTTCCACCTGCTGATCACAGCTCCAGTCTTTATTCCATTGCAATCCCACAGTAGGTGCATGTTATCCCTTCCTGTCATATCAGTTTCTGGCATGTCAAAGGCCTGCGTCAGCACCTACCCCCTTCCCCATCATCTATAGGCTGGCTGTAGTTTTTTTTTTTTTTTTTATCATGTAATGTGATATATATGTATTATGAAGAAAATTTACAGTGGCTTTGTACATTTTCTATATTTATTATGGCCAGGGTAACTATAAAATAAAGTATATAACTATTATTTATTGTCCCATCCATTCAGAATTCAGCCAGCAGTTGGAGCTTTAGGACTTTTTTTTTTTTTAAACAGGGTCTCCTTTGCTCTTATGTTGAAAAATATGCTCCTATCGGTATATGAAATGTTTACTTTCAACATAAGGAAAATAGAAGAAAAAATGTATAGTAAAACAAATAAATAACATACATGTATACATATATAAACATTATAATGCATTGTAAAAATAACACAAGAATCATTATAGTTCCCCTTTAATTTAATAAGTGCATTTCAGATTTTACAGGAGTGGTAAACAATTATGATTTGAGTCTTGTGGTTTACTCCTATCTCATTGTTCTTTCCTCTTATGATATATTCTAACTTTAACACTATGCTCTAGTGGCTTCTCTTGTTCTTATTTGTTATAACAGTTTTCTCCATTTACTCCATTTATTGCTGTGTAGAGGCTCCAAACTCAAGAGTTCTGTCGCATTATGTAAGCCTAGTTTGACTCGATTTTTGGCATCCCTGACTTTGTCTCTGCATTTGGGCTTTGCCTTTTTGTATTGTCTAAGCTTTCCTGTATTGTTGTTACATCTTCAATTAAAATATTTGGACTTTCTTTTTTTATGACTCTTGACTGGTTCTCCAACTATGTTTGCCCTCTGGCCAGACTTCTATTATGCCTGCATTTCAGAATTATGACTGATTCTCTTTCTGATTCCGTGCACACCACTAATGACATTTGATGAAACCAAACACTTCCAAAGCCTGCATCTTGGTATAAACCTTTCAGCATCATCTAGCAACAAAGATTATTCCTGTTTGCACTAACCTGCACTATTGCCTGTGTTGCAGGAATGATGAACCTATACTTCAGGCTCAGCTTTCATGTAATGTTTCTTGATCTATATGCTAGTGCTTTTTTTAGACTCTGGGTACTATGATCCTGCTCTGGCTATTCTTGTGCAGCTTTCACCTGGTTCCTTTACTGATGGAGCTCTAAAACCCCACAAACATGGGTAGTGGTCCTTATACCTGGGAGAAGAACACTGTACTATAGCAGTAAAAGAACATGCATCACATAAAAACAAGTAATTCATTTTGATACAGCACTGGTAATAGTGCTAAAAAAGGGTCAAATCAATGAAAGCATGTAGGCGTAGGATACTTTATTTATATTCCTATTCTCAGTTCTTTCTGCTATTCCAAAGGCTGTTACATGATTTTCATTTTGTGGTCTATCACTATGAATAGACACAACAATGTTGAATAGTCAAGGCTGGTACTAATATTTATTACATGTCACATACAGTATTTTTCCGGAACTACTGCAACAAAGCTAAGTTTAGAATGGAATAAATGTTTTAAAGTAATCACTTCATAGAAATTCCTGTAAAAGTTGAAAATCTAAATTGAAACAGTTTGTTCTATGCATGGCTTTCAAAGCTTTACGATCTATCTTGCGGTTGTACATGTTCCTCTGCTGTACTGAAAATGCTCTAATTTCACAAGTACACAACTACTCCTAAGTGTGCATAGGAAGCTGCAGCTTTGTTTGTCCCCAAACAACACAACACAGTACCTTCTTCCCTCAATCCACCACTGACATGTGGTTCCCAGAGCTGGACTAGGTGGACTAACCAGCTCAGTCTTGGCTAAGAATTTACCCCAGGGAGAACACCAAACCCTGGAGTGGATTTTTAAAATGGCAGTGCATAGGAGGGAAATCTGGGACATATGTATACACCATCAAACACTCTCTCCCTGCAACTGCCACAATATATATCTTTAGTAGCTATAGAAGGTATTCAGACTCCTTTAATTTGGTTATGTTGCAGCCTGATACTACAATAACTAAATTACAATTACAATTGTTCACACCTTTTGCAACAACCGTTTGAAATTTAGCTAAGTGCTAAAGTGCTACATCTTTTTTCTCTTGATTACTTATGTGATGTTTCTGCACCTTATTATTGGTAGTCCTTACTATTGGAGTCCACCTGTGGGAAAATTAGGGGCACACTCCTATGTATAGAAGACCCCGTAGCTGACAATGCATATCAGAGCAAAAATGGAAGCTAGGTGAACAAAGGAACTGCCTGCAGAGATCAGCTAGGATTGTTCTGAAAAAATTCTGAATATGACTGTCCACCATCCAACCTGACTGAGCTTGAAATAATTTGCAAAGAAGCAGAGAATTACAGAAAGCCCCCCAATCCAAATGTGAAAAGCTTGTTGCATCATACCTAAAAAGGCTTAAGGCTGTAATTGCTGCCAAAGGTGCTTCCACTAAGTAGTTAGTAAAGGGCACAAATGTAAATGTGATATTTCTGTTTTTTTTCTTTTTAATACATTTGCAAAATTATCTACATTTCTGTTTTCACTTTGTCATCATGGGGTACTGACTTGATTTAATTAGAAAAAAAATAAAAAATTGTAGCATTAGACTGCAAGATAACAAAATTGGAAAAAAAGAAGGAGGTTGGAATACTTTCTGAATCCACTGTACATCAGATATTATGTGTACACAAAATATTGCAACATTATTTGGCTCAATAGCTGCAGGTTTAATGACTGCATTACAATCTAAACAAACCCATAATTGTCCTCGCTGTTGTTGCATGACTCAGAACTTAGCTATTGTACAAGCTGTGCATTTTAAAATCCCTTCTTTTTTTTCTTTTTAAAATCACAGGACAAGTGCTCATAGTTTTTGAAACAGGGAAAAGACATTTTGTGCATCCTTCAAGGTCTCATATTAACCACTAACACCGTGGAATAGATTTAATAAAATTGTTTTTTGGTTAAAAATATTGTTCTTGAGAGTTTAAGATATGTTTAGTGTTATTTTTTGACACAGTGGGGAATGGTTAGAAACTCTATCATTCTATTATTTATGTGTCCCAACTGAGGTTATTTTCCCTTACATTTTGTCTACCAGTACAAGAAGCAAGTGGATGGGGCAACTCCGCTTCAGTAACAAAGCCAGCATCATTTGAACCTTCAGTACATTTCTTTAATGGATTTGGAATGAAATTGAACAATGGGTGGTGTATTGGATTATATTTTTGGACTGGAATCAGATCCAGGAATTTGCATAATCCCAATCATCCCTATTTTAATATGGAGTCCTGCTGAGTACAGACTAAATACATTATGCACTTGGCACACAATAATGTTAGCAGTCAGCAGTGTTGCCAGTACCAAAACAAACCTAATTATTATTATTGATATTTATTAGTAAAATTTGAACACGTACCCAGACGTGGAATCCTATTGTTTTTGAATGCCAGTCTGGCAAAGTTCTATCAGTTAGAAACTACTTATGTGTTATTTATCTCAAAATAGTCTGAAGGTTACTTTGTTATATTACACAATTTTAATATCTTTGTAGCAGCAACAGGAAGGGGGTGGGAAGTTCAGCAGACAGTTTAAAACTTGGCAATAATTATAGGCATGATTTGGCAATGCTTCCCTATGCTGTTATGTCATCTTTTGTGTTATTTTATAAAATAAAAAATAAATAAAAAAAGCTGAAAGCCATGTTAAGTACTTAAACTTTACCAGGGCTTTCAGCCTTCAGTTAAACTTTTTTTTTTACAAATTCCACACACATCTTTCCATTTGTACCCTACTACATAACTTTTAATTCTTGGAAACCACAGCCCTCTAGCCTTCTCTAGTCCATCTCGCCATTCAAAGCAATAAATCATTGCAAAATGGAAGTAATATCTTTTAAATGAAAAGTGCTAGTAGCCTTTTTTATGACACAAGAGAATGTGAAGTTTCTTCCTTTAAAGCCAATGTGCTGAGCTGTCCCAACCTACCAGATGAAGATGACCAAAGACTCTGGACCTGGAGGAAGTGACAATAGAGTGACAATAGAAGTTCAAAAATCTGGACATTGCAGTCCTGGGGGAGTGTTTTTGCCAGTAAGTTTGTCATATTGTTTAAGGGTACTGTAGGCTAGTAGCTGGAGTAGCAGGGCTTTTTGGTACTACTACTACTACTACTACTACTACTACTACTACTACTACTACTACTACTACTATAGAGCTAATAATGTGTTAATGTGTTAATAAATAAAAAATAGAAATATTTATGGCACCAAATTTTTGTTTTAAAAATACGTTAAAATATAACTTTATTTAAATAATTCATTAAAACAGGTATGGAACAAGTACCTGTACAAACAAACATTTAATCAACACAAACCTATCTAAAACATTAAATGGTAGCATATAAGGTATATCAATCAAATATCTATAAAAATTATTTTGAAAAACACTTCAGAAGAAAATAGACATAGATAATACACATATTATCAAGATTTTTTGATATTGATAGTTGCAAAGTAGGATTTCATTATATATAGACATTCAAAAGACCATATAATTGCCCAATGGAATATGCTTCACAGAGGTCAATCATCCCTCATGAGAGTTCCAGTTGATTCATGGGGCCTGATTTATAAAAGCTCTCCAACTGGAGTGCAGAAGATAAACTTTTATCAGTGAACCTGGGTGGTCCAGCAAACCTGGGATAGATCTGGTCAAGGATTAGAAAGATTTGCCAACAAATAGCAAATTACTTTTAAGAAATCTATTCCAGGTTTGCTGGATCACCCAGGTTGACTGATGAAAGTGTATCTTCTCCAGCATTGGATAGCTTTAATAAATCAGGCTCATTGAGGTATCATATGAATAATTGGTGGTATGGCAATCACACACAGAATGCTTGCCGTCGTGCAGAAGAATGAAAGAGAACTTGTTGTTGTAGAGTGGCACCTGGGGAGCTTAAATAATAGGTCCAAATTGTTGGTCTGCAGAGTGGGAGATAATACTAAATACACGTATCATGGATTTACATATGGACTTGTAAAGCATCCTGTGTCCTTGTAAACATCTTGTGTCCCCTTCATATGAGTTGTCTGGTTTGAGGTGACCTAATGTGAAAAAAAAAAGTTGTTGATGCTCCAACAGGTCATGGAATGTGGAGAAGATAGAATTCTATACCCTACACTAATTATATTAGTTATTTTTATTGACAATTATAGGTTACATATCCCGTTCATCAGCTGTAAGGGACATGAACTGTAATTTTCTGTGATAATGACCACCCTGATCATACAAACTTAAGTGGAACTTTATTTCCATTTTATTATTAATGCATGAGTAGGTCAGATGTGTATTTCTATTATCAACCAATGCTTCTTCATTAAACATTTATTTTAAAGTTTACTAGTCTTACTAGTAACTTTTATTTAATCATTTTAATTATTTTTTTTTACAATTACCATGATGAAACCATTTAACTTTTGATTAAATGTTTACTATCATGTTTTTTCATGTCCTGTTTTTGAAAACACAAATATTCACTTGATATATATTAAAATGTTTTTACCTGCCTGTCTCTGGCTGTGGTTGCCCAATTTTACCTGTTTGCTCAAAATTTAGGCACAGATTGATTGAAAACAAAATATAATTACCTTTATCTTTGTTTACAACTTAAGCTTGTTGTATAATTGGAAAATGTGATCCCTTTTACATTTTTTTTTCTTTTGAAAAGCATGGCAGCATTGGCAATTGTGCCACACATGTGTGTGTGATCGCAAATCACAAAGCCTTGAATAAAGCTGCCCTTCATTTTTTTCCCGTTTTTGGGGAAGCCTGTATCAGCCAGGTAGGAGTATGCTTCAGAACATGCTTTTTTCACCTCCCTCAACCCTAGCAAGAGAGTAGAGGGTTTGGTTAGCTGCAGCAAATGTGAATTTATTAGCAATCCATCTGGTGCACTGTTATATTTTTTTGCCTTTTATTACAATTTATTGTGTTGCTGAAATTGCATAAACCATTTAATGATGTTAGTTAAAATGAATGTTATCATTTTAAAATTCTAATATATTCTTAACTCGTCTTAACTAATTTCTCTTACCATTATCTTTTTATATCTACTCCTTTACATCTAAAGAACTGTATCATCAGTTTTCATTGGACACAGACCTAGCCTCCTCCATGTACTCCCAGCTTTTAACAGAGTACCCACTCTAAGCTGTGGAAGGTTTGTCCACTATTTTTAGAATGTGAAATATGTTTTCTTTTTTTAATTTTCTTTTGAATTATATCGGTTCTGTCTATTCATATAATAAAGATTTGCAGTAAAGGTTTTTGTTTCCATTAAGCTTTTTTTGCAGGCAAATACAAAAATAAATTAGTAAAACAGCTCTTCAGTGTTTACCAACTCTTCAAATATTCCTACCTTAAAAAATGATCTTGTGTTAAATTGTTGTCTTTGGAAACTTGCGTTACGAATAATTAGTGTATATAGAGCAAAACACTTGCATATCACTCTATATCACAGGGAACAGCACCCTGGATAGCTAAGTGTCTACAAACACATAAACATTTCCTGGTTTAACCAAAATAGGCCAGTCCTTGCCAATTTTCTACATTTATCGACACTCCTTGGTTAACGTCGATAGTCAAATTCCTCTTTCAGGTGCCTTCTGATGGGATATGACATGTTTAAATATGCTTTTTTGATTTTTAAGGATTTATTAGCAGGTGCATTTGGCCTCCTTCTGACCTGCACTGAAACTCTTTCCAAGAGTCATAAACTTGATTTAAGCTGCTTTTGTATTCTGACTGAATTATATGATGAAAGAAGAAGTTCTGATCCACCCTCTCATCCTTTGAATTGTCATAATCAGCACAGATTCATGTTATTGTTGTAAGCAAAATATGCTTTTCTGTCTCTGAGCTAAAAAGAGATACAAATTAGTTATATTTGGTTTTATACAGCAAAATGAATTTCAGAGAGAAGTTCCATTCTTTTCTACATGTCTTGTGTTGATTATCTTATCTGCATGAATATGGATAATATATCACCCTATCAATGCACATATATATTCAATAAATGAAGGTTCATGCACAAATATTAGCTAGTCATTCAAACAGTTTATTTAAGGAACAAGTTGAAACATATAATACACAGCAATATTGGTTGATATAGATATAGGAACTTCAATCAATAAAATATACAGTAAATGAAATAATGTTGTTAGTAGGAATCCCCTATAGCAGGCGTGGAGCAAACTACGACCCAATAGGGATGTTTCTCCGGCCCTATGGGTGCTCTGTGGCTCTGGCAGGTGCCCCACCCCGAGCAAGGTCAGGAGAAGGACCCTGTTGGGGGGGGCGCAGCAGCCAGAGCCAAGGAAAACATCCCTCAGATCTGAGCCTGCGATAGGAGAGTGAACGGGCTGTGTCACTGCACACAACAAAAAAGTATAGTAATCTAGTAATGGTTAGTACATAATACAGCAATTACAAACAAACAGCAAAACAACATAACAATAACATAGACACATATAGGACAATGTAAGAATGCAATCAGGAATAGCTAGCTGCTAAGATGTAGATGGGTACCCCAGGAGTCTGATTCCCTAAGAACAGTGTCTTGCCAACTTCTCCCTTGTTTCCATGCTTCTTGCATGGCTAACTATTTCTTGCTTACTCAGTAACTCATACTAACAGGCTTCCTCTGGCACTATCTGGCTTCCTTCTCCTGCTGGCTCTGGCTGGCTACCTTTCTCCCAGCTCACAGTCTGATACAGTTAATTCTCATTAGGAATCATTGGAGAGTTAAGATTGGCTACTGGATGTGACTTGTTGAACACCTATTGGCTGAAGCTTTCCCCTAGCTTGGGATAGGGTACTTCAAACTCCAGTAATTAATTAAAAAATAAAATGTAGGAGTGCTGAAGTTGTTGGGGAAGTCAAGTAGGAGTCCTCTAATCTAGGTGTCACCAAAAGTTCTGGATGGGCCATCACCCCAACCCATCTGTCCAGCTATTCATACATCTCAGCTTAATTGATTAATTACCCCTTAAAAGGCCCTATTGGTAATCATATCTATTATTGGAACTGTATCTGTTTCCTGGCCTTTGATGGTCTGTTTGTCTGTTGTCCCTTGTGTGAAATCCTTGGAATCCCTAGGTGGTCCAGGTGGCTTGACAAAGAAAAACAGATCACAAACATTCCCACACATATACACCCATATACACATATTTATAATACACATTGGGGTGCATGTAAGCCGTGTACCGGGGGCTTTCTAGGATACAGCGAAGTCACAAACAGAGAACACAACACGGACGCCAGCTCATATAAAAAAGAACGTACTTTACTGCGTAATATCACAATAAACAAAATTCCAAACAATAACACAAAGAAAATACATTACATACACTCATCCCAGAGGACAGTACAGCGCCCTATTTCAAAATTAGTTCTTATGACCTGCCACACACATAGACCCTAACTTACTAACTACTGCAGGTGTAATCTCAGTCTCTGGTGTTTCAGGCGCCAATCCTATAATGCGGTGCGTGCACGATTTTACTGACCCGGGTCTTGTTCTGGATCCAATGATGTCTTTAAACTCAATAACTGCAACAAGTCTCTTCAACAAACATGAGGTCCTACAACACAGACAGCGCTCCGTTCCTCAGCTCCTTTCAGCCTTCCTGGGAAACAATCCTTTTCCTCTGGACAGGATCTGCCTTGGACGGTGGTCAGCCTCACTCAGCCACAGCTCCTGGGACTCTAGGAACACGCTGACCCTTGGATGCAAGCGGATTCTCTTTCACACACAGTCCTTGCAAGATGTCTGCTCTCCTGCTTCCTGCTTCCTCTCCTCAGAACAACCACACCCCCTATCAATATACAAATACTGGCCACTTGTTTAGCTGTGCTCAGAAACAGCGGCATCTTGTGGTTAAAATGCAGAATGACAGTAGTCCTATATTTTATTACAAACATTGAACGCATGTGCTGTTTTCTCAATCTCACATGCAACATCTGGTTCAGATTCTATTCTGCAGTTTAGTGTATCTTTGAAAGGGAAACTGCACCTTGGTACCTTGCTGATTCTGGCTTAAAGCGAAACTAAACTGAAATGATCACACTTACCTTTAATCCTGCAGATCCCTTGATATTGGCAGAGAAGTCCTCAATTGTCCTGGAATTCTCCTTCATCCCAGCATGAAGGAAGCGCTGGGCATCACCATTTCAGCCGCCTTCTTCTGGCTATGTCACTCAATCTCGCACTGTAGCCTGCTATAAAGGCGGAAAAAATAGTGCCAATTTCCCAGTGCATGCATGAGCTTGGCACCTCTATCCCCTAAGTGTAGGAAAATGCCCCTTCTGCACATACCTGACATCGGGCATGCGCAGAAGGAGAAGCCAAGAGCTTCCTGGAATGTGTGCCATAGGTATCCTGGGAGCCTCTCTGCTCCCATTCAGTCATGACCATGGCAATCAAGACAGAAAGGTGAGGGGCTTCACCTTAGGTTTTTTTTTTAACTGCAACAACATTAAAAAAAAAAAAAAAAAAAAAATAGTTAAAAGGGTAGACAACCCCTTTATATGAAGTAAAAATGAATGTCTGCTTTAACTACAGTTGCCTGACCATGCCAAGGGGACTTGCAAATCTGACTTTGCCTTTCATCTCATCCCTTGCTGTCTTGCTAGATCTGCCTGACCTTCCATGACAGACTTTGCAGGTCATCCTCACCACAAGAAAATCTGGACTTAACCAGATAGTTGGTCAGATATGAAGATAATAACTGCTTGATCATGGAGCATTGGATAGCATGTGTTGTCTAGTGTCTGTGTTTGACACTAGTATGTTCAAGATTGTGTCATCAATGGGCTTTCCTGTAATATAAAAAAGTGCTTAATTTCACGCATTCACTAGTTCTATACCCATCTTAGATTTACTGAGGCTAACCCTAGAGTACCAAAAAGGGCAGCCTGATTAATAAACTGACATTTCTATTTTTTTTCAAGGATCCTTCATCTTTGATAAAAAAAATCTCATTGAATTTAGACATTGATTTTCCTACCTTTTTGATAGGCAATTTCTTTTAAGTGAAAACAATCATCTGAATCAATCTGTCTATATTGGTTAATCAATAGGTGTTTTGCAACATTTTATCTGAAAACATCTGGGCACAAGTATCAAATGTTTAATAGGATTTTTTACATAATTGTGGTGAAAGTTATCACTGCGTATCAACTCTTGATTTGCCTAAAACGTTCACCATTTTTTATAGTTTGTTTTTTTTGTGAGAAATCAATTTAGCTACACTTTTTAACACATTGCCATATTTTTTTGTTCCTTTATTTAGAAATTAGTAAATTACAAGCCTTTTTTACTATCCACTTTAAAAGTGTAGAATTACATAAGATACAATGAACATCTGTTTTGTTTTAAAACACCTTTTTGCCTGTTTGATTGCGTATCAACTTTGTGAATACAACTTTAAAGGAATATGGTACATATATTCTATACTTTTGGAAGCACACTCGCCAGGAAATAAAACAAGTTTTCACTTTGATAAGTCTGGAATTTTTAAAGTGAGGAGCAGATTCTAAGAAATGTAAACCCTAATAGTATAGTCCTAACGATTGCTCTGCTACACCTAATGATTGTACTTTGCCTTGGATTTTTTTCAGCAGTATTTACAGTGACTATCAGTAGGTATCTCCTTATTTTGCAGATGCAGTAATCAGCAACTGTACCCTAGACATGGAGGCTTACATTCCTGGCCATTTTCCCGGTTTACTATGTGTGATCTTTTTTCCAACATATTGTGCCCGGTCAGTTTTGTTGTATATCTTTATTCTTATTTGTTGCCACAGCTGTTGCTGTACACTTTATAAACACTTGTTAAAATAAATCGGCTTTTGCAGTCATTTTTTTTCTATGTGCGTGTGTCTGTCTGTAGGACATTTATTTTCCAAAACCTTTTATACACAAAAGAGAAAACTTATGTATAAGATATATGGTGCATGTGTTAGTTTATAAACAAAAGATAAAAATGTTTGCTGCAGATGATTTGGTGAGTCATAAAAAAATTCTGCAGCAGTGATGAATTCCATATTAGTGTTCATTGCATTAATTTTGGCAACACTTGCGATAGTGATTTCACACCCTGTGCCAGCAGGAGAATTTACAGCCTTTATAATTTATCCTGCTAATTCATTATCCTCCACTTGTCAGAATCAGCACACACTTCTCTGTTCTGTTACCATCTCTTGTATCAGTCATTCACAATGTCAACTAACTGCTTCTGTACTACATTCACTCAAGGCAACAGTTATACTTTTTTCTCCCCTAAACCTAGTTCCCTCTCCGCTACACACGCACACACACACACACACACACATGTGCAACCCCCTTATCTACAAACACACAACATAGCACACCAAAAATGTTCAATCAAAACTTAGACCTCTATTGCAATAGCTTATGGTCATATTTGGATTTGACTAAAACGCAATTTAAACTGGTAATATGTCCTTTATAGAAACATTGTACTGTACTGACACAACCAAAAACCTCAAGAGAGACATAGTTAGTACCATATTTATGCAAACAAAAGGAAAGAGACACAATCTGAACCACAGCGATAAACCTTACCTAGAAACCAAATACCATACTGACACCACCAAAAACATGATCCCAAAACAACAAATAGTGCATCACCAAACATTTTTGGCTTCAGGCACTAAATCAGAACCACACTAAACATTAATAACACTGGGGAACACATTTTTTGTTGAGTTAGACATTACACTTGTTTTTTACCCCAGTTTTTTGCTATCACATCCAGTTTTTACGATACAGGGTACACTCCATTTTTTGTCAAAAAACATACAAATTTTTACATACAATGAAAAAATAATGAAATATTACCTTTTACTCTTGACATTTTTTTACAGTAAAACATTTGAAAATTAATCGGGTAAGAGGTTAAAGTAAAAAATTTACGTTTAAAGCTTTTCCTGGAGTGTTCAGTGTTAGGACAATCCCGCCGGATGCTCCAACAATATTCAGCCATCATATGTACATNCTATCTACCCTGATACCGTCCTTCCATGACCTTCAAATCTTGGTGGAATTGTTCACCTTGCTTATCACTGACTGCACCAAGGTTTTCCAGGAAGTTAGAAAGATGGCTATGCAGAAAATGCACCTTGATGCTCATATTGCAACCAAGCATTTTGTAGATCTCCAAGAGTTTCTGGACAATTTCTGTGTAATTATTTGCTTGTGTGTTTCAAAGAATGTCCTTGACAATGGCTTTGAATGATAGCCAAGCATTCTTTTCGACTTCTGACATTGTCCTGATGAAATGTTCATCTTTGATGAGCTGCCGAATCTGTGGACAATCAATCTTACCGGCCTTAATGTTTTCAAATGACAGGCTAGGAAATTCCAAAATTAGGTACTTGAAACAGTCTCCTTCAGTTAGCAAAGCTTTACCGAACTGCTTCATCAGACCCAGTTTCATGTGCAGAGGCAGGAGGGAATATAATATTCTTTCTATCAACAAGGGGCTCATGTAAAATGTTTGGATCACCTGGTTTTAGGGCAGATCTTGGAGGCCAATTCCTATCTACCCAATGCCTCCCACGAGCTCTGCTGTCCCACATTGACAGATAACACAAATACTTGGTGTATCCGCCTTGCTGACCAAGAAAGAAGCATACCATTTTAATGTCAACACAGATGACCCAATTGTGTTGGAGATATTGCAACAACTCAATGACTCTCTTTATGTCTACATTTTCTTCACAAAGAGAAACTGAATGGCCAATTGGGACTGACCCAAATATATTGCCATTATGAAGGAGGACACAATTTAAACTCCGCTTTGGCAATACACAAAGCCAATGTCAGTTCTAAAGTACTGCAGAAATGCAATTTCTCTGGTTCGAAAGTACGATACCTTCGTTCCTTTTTCAAGTAAGTTTTTCTCACGCAGTCTTGATGCTAGGAGTTCAGAAGCCTTCTTCGATAGTCCCAAATCACGTGCCAAATCACTCAACTCATGCTGATCAAATCCCTTACGAACAGAGTCCTCTTCATCATTGTTGTCACCTAGTTCATCACCATAATCATGATCTTCAAGAGAGGGTAGTGTAACGAAAACCCGCACTGGGATTTCATCTGAATGAGCCACTGGGCGTATAGCCGATGGTAGACTAGGATACTCTATTTTACATTTATTTTTCTTGTTATATTCTGAAGTTTTCACTATACAAAAATAACAGTCACTGAAATTATCTCCTGGCTGTTGCCAAACCATAGGTATACCAAATGACATCTTATCACGTGTTCCCTTTGCCCACATCCATAAACCCTCGACTCACTGTTTGCACACCTTATGAGGGGCCCAAGACTTATCTTGATCACCAAGTTTAACTTTGAAATATGCCAAATAGGCTTGCTCCACAAATGTGCTGATGTTTGCCCTTTGACTGGGAATAGTAAAAACTGCCACAGATATACCAAAATGAATCAGGATTGTTTAGGCCATTGTGACAAGAAACAGCAGAGCCAGACATGATCTGAAAGAAATGAAGTAAAAGTAAAAAAATAATTTTTGCTTATTCACTTCAAAATCAGCATACCTATTTTAGTGTAAATAAGCTTAAAAATTTAAGTCAACAAAAAATTGTTCAAAATTGTTCCCCAGTGTAATCTAAACTAAAATTTTTATGTTGTATAAAAGTATGTAAATTAAAAATATTGTTTATTTCATTTTTTTTTACAGCAACACGCTTTTTTCCCCATTTTTTTCTATTCTAGCAATCAAGATTGAATAAGAGTGCAGAGCCTCCCGGGATATCTACCTCACGCATCCCAGGAGGCTCCTGGCTGCTCCTAATGTGTGTTTTCCTCTGGCATTCTTTTAGCTTGTCCCATGGACAAAGCTACACACTTCGAATAGAACATTATGAGCTTTGTAGCATTCTTGACGATGTCTTTGTTTAAAATATATTCTTTGAACTTGTTTTTACCAGCTTGTACCTGCCACCAGTGGCTTTGTCAGAATAGTATTCAGTTGGCATACAAGAGGATGAATGGAAACATACTTCTATCTACTGTCCAAACATTAATCGAAGGCTTATGACTACAAGATGAAAAAAAGTAGGAAGAGGATTCTGTGGGAAAGGTGAGAATGGCCCTTTCTGTTCCTTTGTAGCACAAACTGTATGCCCTGATGACAATTGATCTCCATGCTCCAACAACACCAGCAGTAATATCATCAGGTGTAATAGTACCACCATTGGAATTTTTAACCATTTGAGAACTGGATAGAGAATGAGAAGAAAGGAGGTATGATTTGATCTCCCAAATCTGTAGATGATGCTTCTTCATGAGCTAAATGAGAGATGTTAAATCATGTGTGTCTGGTCACCAACAGTTAACTCTGTGTTTAAATATGCTACACACAGCAAAAGATGCATCATCATAAACGGTCATAAAAAATGCTCATACAGCAGACACCTGATGAACTAGACCTCACAACTTTATGCTCTCAGAGCTGTGCTGAGTCAGAGGTAGTGCTAAGTCAGAGGTATCTGCAGCTCCAGTGGGTGGAAAAATTCATGGTTATGAGTGTTGCAGAGGAAGCAGGAGTACCCTGGCTCCTGGTTAATGTGTCGCCTTCATTATCTTTTTCTCCCTGCTTTGACTGAAATGATGAATGGGCCACCCAGGTGCAAAGCATGGCTGCAAGGAATCTGCCTTTTACTACCTTGTGAAACCATGTATAACAGGATCCCTTTCTGTCTGCTATCACTAGTATTAGTGTTCTTAGTTGTGGTGATCCTGGTGGTCCCCTGCCTGCTGCTACCTATAATTTTGATTCATCCCCACTATTAAAGCTAACTACATTACAAAACATAAAGTTCTAACAATACTAAAACATGAATATTTGTTTTTACAATTATATAAATAAAAATGCATGTATTGCCGCATCTCCACAATGCATGTATTGCCGCATCTTTATTTACAAAACCACAATATGTGCTTTAGCAAGTAGGGTAATAATCTAAATAGCAACATTTACATGTGAATTTTCATGGTCAGCTACAAAAAGATTTTCAGATAAAACCTCTTACCAGAGCAACAGATGTAAACAATAAGTGAATGTCTCTTTTAAAAAAACACTGAGCTGTGCTTGCGCATCTCCTGGGGCTGCCAGAACTAAATGAAATCCTGCGCACATATGTGGGAGTCCCCTCATTCTGGCCTGGCCAATCAATGGCCAAAGATCTGGAATCCTGGAAGAGAAGAAAAAGTGGAACAAGGGAAGGTGTTTTCATTACAATATTGATTTTTTTTTAAAATAAATAAAATAATTGGACAATAATAAAATTAGACCATTAGAATAAAGAAAGTAATAAAAACCCAATACAATGAAATATTACAATACTTGTCCAAAGATTAAAGCCTAAGTGTGATATGGGTCCAAAATATATGGCTAATGACCTAAAGCTTTATTGTCCTCAACACTATATTCAGAGAGGTCAGTGTATTTAAAAAATTGCAATAATGCAGGTATGTCTATTTAAATAATAGGGACATTGCTTGTTCTGCTTTAAAATTGGTATGTGTAATGGGGACAATCCCTAGTGACTGACCAGAGTTTTATTATGATCCTGAAGAGAGTCTACAAGAGATAATGTTAGCATGAGGGGACTGTGGGAGAATGGCTGATGTGGTTGCATCTGCAGCACTTAATTAGCAGTTCCTGGAAACGGTGATATCAAAGTACCTGCACAGCGAATTTAGGCAAGAATATCTTTATTCACAGCTTAAGAAGAAAAAATAATGAGTTAGTATAGGGTAAAAAGGGGATTACTGCTGAAGTGTAGCTCTCAGAAACTGCCTTATAAGATATCTAAAATGGAATATTTCCAATTACTGTGCGGAGTAAAGGTTTGTAATATTACTGTATATTGGAATCCTGAAATTATTTTTGGAGCACTTTCTTCATGGCTACAAGAATGCATTCCAAAAACCTTAACTATAATAATTAAATATAAACAACATAATTGTTGTTGTTGTTGAAATATCAGCCCAGGGACAAATGTCAAATAACTTGGATGATTTTCCTAAATGCTATCAAGTTTATTCGGCAAAATCATATAATACAATCAATCCATCAATTTAGTAATTCTGGTAAATTGGCATTGTAATGTGCTGCAGTTTTCTGATTCAGTCTTAACACATTAGCTTAGTTAAAATGCTTTATCAACAAAGTGTCCTTGAAATTTATTTTTAAATGTTGGTAACTTTGCTAAATACAGTTAAATATTTTAAAAGTAAGCAATTACAGTGCTACAGTTCAGCACACAAAATTGCTAGCCAAAGCCTAAAAAAAAAGTGGCTTTGATGGGTTGAACGGGGCAGAGTCTGAAAATGGATGATCAGTTCAGTTATTGTCTAGAGGGCAGGGCAGAAAAAAAATATACAGACCTTAAAAGTACACGTTCTGCATTTAATTCTGGTGATATATATAATAAATATTTATGAATATACATATGTAACAATATGACTAATTACTGCTATGGACCAGTCCAGAGAATCTTCCCAAAGAATTATTTCACTTTATTCAGCACAACAATTTTAATCTAAAATTTATGACTACAAAAAGATTGCTTTTTGTAAGGAACTTACCTGTCCTGCGAGCCCACGGCGTCCCTGGGGATCCTAGCCGCAGATTGATACGCTGCTGCAGCAGGCAGCATGGCCGAGACTGCTGCCCTGCTCGCAGCGTGTCTCTCTCTGCAGGCGGAGGGATCCGTCCTGGCCAAACTACTGTTCCGCCAGGCAGCATCCCTTGCATCTCTATGGATGTGATTACAAAAAGTCCTGTTCTCAGCACTCCTTTGGATGTGCAAAGTAGTGCACGTCCAAGGGGTACTGTGGGAAGAGGTACGTGCGCTACCACGCGTGCCTCTTGTACCCCCTGAGGGCGTGGCACTCGGCTCCCTCACCGCGGGGCGAGACATAGTTAGTATTGAATTCCCTGTGGCCAATTGGCCGCAGGGGATTCAGTTACTCTCCAACCAAATGGCGCCAGGTGGCACAAGGTCATTGGTCACTCTGACCATTTAAGGAGAACCTGTCTAGTACACCATTGCCCGCTATAAGTCTTTGTGTATAGTGTGCTTGGGTGCGTTCTTTGTGTTGGTTAACGTTTTTCTAATTTTAATAGCGACCTGGTCTGATACCTGATTCTTGCCTGAACTCTGCCTGTCCTGACCTCGGATTGTTCCTGACCTGCCTTGGCCTTACCCTCCTGTACTTCGCTTCGAACTTGATTTCTGTAAATACCCTGTCTTGTTTTATGACTACAATAAAACTTGATAAAAGGACTTTTGGAGTTGGCTGTGTTTGTGTCCCTAGGCGCATTACACTTTTCCTAATGTATACGTGAGCATATCTAGGGATAACTTTCTGATCACCACCCTCTACAGAAAAGAAACTGCAGGTAACACACTGCAGCATGCACATCCGCAATCACTGAAAAACAGCATACCATATAGTCAGTACTTGAGGATTAAAAAAAAAATGATCTTTAGATGAACAGTTTTAACAAGAAGCCAAAGCATAAGGAGACCACTTACTACAAAGAGGATATAGCAAAAAGATACTGAAAAGACCATATAAAAAAAAAAGTAAGAACACACTCATTTATCCAAACACCCTACCTGCAACTAAAAAATTCCAGATGTTTTATAATATATGTTCAATAAATTGGAATTTACTTTTGTCAGATTCCTGGATTGCACAACATACTCACCCTAAACCCCAAATCGTATTTAGAAGATATGTCTCTCTAAATGACATCCAGCTAAACGAGCCAACGTCCCCCCAATGCTTCACAAATGGTACATTTAGGTGTGGAAAAAGTACTCAATGTAATTGGATTCTTGAAAACCAAGCACTTACCTTACCCAATGGACAGGTACACAAACTCATACCCCACATGGATTGTTCTTTCACGGGAATCATCTTTCTGAAGAGATCACTCCAAAAAAGGACCTATGAACACATATATACCACTAATAATGTTAAAATGGTAACCCAGTGAGCCTCCATGTAGTCTCGAAGCACAACTTTGACAATAAAAAAAAAATTGCTTCTAACCAAATCCACCCCAACTCAGAGGAGGAGACATAGGTAAAAAAAATTGTTGCAACCTT
Organism: Pyxicephalus adspersus; assembly: GCF_032062135.1. NCBI lineage: Eukaryota > Metazoa > Chordata > Amphibia > Anura > Pyxicephalidae > Pyxicephalus > Pyxicephalus adspersus. The sequence continues at coordinate 101,729,605 of NC_092859.1, forward strand.
GGGGACAATAATGAGTGACATGCAGACTCATTTATAGTTAGCTCTTTCACTCAACCTCCCCCGTTTGGATGTCGACTTTGTACCAGCATCCAGGATCTCTCCCTGTATAGAAGGGAGAAAGTCACTAGGTGGGTGGATCAGGAACAGCACTAGGCGCAACCTTGGTCCACCTAAAACTTTATGTGCACATGTGCATGCTGCCAGAATGGCGTCTGCACATGTGCAAGGTGCGCATGTGTAGTTGAAACCTTAGGAAGCCACAGCCAGCCGGATTTAAGGCAGGCTGTCAGCATGGTAAACCCTTTCACCACTATTACAGCAAGCCAACGTTTCAGGCTGCTTGTATACGTCCCAAACCATGCTTTAGGACCATGCTGCTTCAATACTTTCACTAGGACACCATACTCCAGCTTTAAATGTGATTTGTGTAAGTACCTCCATTTTTGACAAATTTTTTCCACACATCTATTCAATTACATTTGCCATTTCCCATCAAAAACACTCATTTATTTTTATCCCAAACCTTTCATTTAATAAACCGCTGTTGCTTCAATACTCCCATTAAGACACCATATTCCAGCTCCAAATGTGATTTGTGTAAGTACTCCCATCTTTGATTAGTTTTTCTTACACCTTATATACCTATTTATTGTTATGTTCATTCAGGATCGAACTTATACTGTTATTTGCATTTATTCAAAACCCCTTATTTCAAGGACCACTTGACTTCCTTCTGTTTTGGTTTCCAACCGAATAAATCACCTTTAATTATTCATCTGGCTTTCAAGGTCATCTCAGTTTATTCAACTGGTTATTTTTTGTCAAATATGCAATAAATAAATCTTACATCAATACTTACCCAATTTATACCATAATTAACTACTTTTTTCACCCTTTAGTTTTACCTTCCCTCCAATATACCTTCACTTAGAAATCAACATCAATCTTCCACTATGGCAAATGCAGAAATGGTTTAAGGGGAATGTTCACCAATGATAGAAGTCTGGCAAATAAATTAGGGGAGTTGGAAGCCTTAATGAATGAAGAGGATTATGGCTTAGTTGGCATTGCTGAATCCTGGCTTTGTTCTTCACATGACTGGGTTGTCAATATTCCTGGGTATACTCTCTTTCGTAAGAACAGGGTAAAATAAAAAAGGTGATGGTGTCTGTTTATATGTGAAAGGTGATATGAAAGTGAATGTGAAAGAAGAAATTGTTTCTGAAGAATGTGATGAGGTTGATGTTGAGACATTATGGGTGGAGTTACATAAGGGTTTGCATAATACACAGTTATTTATTGGAGTGTGCTGTAGGGCCCCAAGTGCTAAAGAAGAAATAGAGAACCAACTACTAGCACAGATAGAAAAGGCTGAAAATGCTGTCAAAGTTGTGGTAATGGGTGATTTTAATTAACCTGACATTGATTGGAGTAATGGCATTACAGGTACAGCAAAAGGGTGAACATTTATGAATTGAACACAAGATAATTTTATGGTACAGTTTATAGAAGCCCCAACTAAAAATTATACTCTGCTGGACCTAGGTATTACTAACAGTTTTTAACAAATTTGCATATAAAAGATCATCTGGGTAGTGACCATAATATGATTTCATTTAATAAAAGTTGTAAACAGGAAACAAAAACTGGAAAGATAAAAACATATCATTTTAAGGGAGCAAATTTCCCATTATTAAGGGTGACTCTCCATGGCTTGGACTGAGAGGAAATATTGTCCTCAAAGAACAATATTTTTAAAAATATAGATTGTTTAATTTATTCAATTTATTATTTTGACATGATTTTGTATTTCAGACTTTATTATACTAATACTATTATGTTATACTGTAAAATAAATTTTCATGAAAAACAATGTACCACTTTTAGACATATAAAACCGGAAAGAAATGAACCGCTAGGGAGGTTAAGAAACTAAAATGAAACCCTATGTGGCTAACAGATGATGTTAAAAAAAGCCATAAACAATAAGAAAGGGGCATTCCAAAAATATAAAAATGAAGGATCACCATCATCATTTAAAAACTATAAAGAATATAACAAAAGATGTAAGGATAAACTGTGCAAGGAAAGTAAGGCAAACCCCCCAAAAACTTTAAATATAATAATAGCAAAAAGATCAGACATCAGCATATAGGCCCCTTAAAGGATCTCCGAGGGTTGGTAACTGGGGATAATAAAAAGGCAGATTTACTAAACACTTTTATTTTAGTCCTGTGTACATGTAAGGAAAATGGCAATGCTGAAGTCCAAATTGGTAATAGCAATGTCACTGCCTTAAATGAGCCACAATGGATCAAAATTGATATGATTGGAAAACAGTTGTGCAAAGTTAAGGTTGACAAAGCACCAGGACCTAATGCATAATATCTACGTGTCCTCAAAGAGCTGAGCTCAGTTATTTCAGCCACTGTTACTAATTGTTGTTACTAAGCTTTTAAAGGTGATGTCCGAGAGACATATAAAGTACATCCCCAAAATTCATAAAGATGTAACGCTGACAAAAATTGCATTTAAACTGTGGTATTTAAGCAATATTCCTTTGCCAGATTGATGAGAAGGTCCTCTAATTTCTAGGCTAAAGAGTATAAACAACCAGTTAGATTGCTAGTTATTCATAATCCCAATCAAACATATTTTTGGGTCACAACAAAACGGAGAGCACCTGGTTTGTGCTGAGCCACATGCACTTAAAAAAGACCTATTCTGAGTGAATATGCAAGATTACATTTTTCACTTGGTTGTTAATACAGGCAATACTGATTGTCCATTGATGTTCAGTACCTTTGCCTTTATTACCTTCTAAATCAATGACCCAGAATAAATATGCAAGTCAGAAATTCAGCTAATTGCTATGAAACTGGTCACACAGAAGGGATGCTCGTTTCAGATGTATAACTGAAAGTATTGAAACCAAAAGATCAGTTTTACATTCAGGCATTTGATAAAGTGTAAAATAAGGAATGGCAGTTGCTTAAATTAAGGTACTTGAGGTTTAGGTGTTGGTGGGTGGTAATGGAATCAAGTGTAAATTGGGTCGTACCTAGTTTTCTTAGGAACCAGTGTCCCTATCGGAAGTTTTCCCCTCCATTCTTGTTTCGGTAATAGCTCAAAGTTTGGGGGTTTTGGTAATAATTTGCTGTCACTGTAACAATGCTCAATACAATTAATATTAGTGTCTAGATATGTTTTTTTTCCTAAGTACCTGTACAAGTAGAAAAAATGGAAATTTTTTGTCATACTTACCTCTAATTTACCTTTGCTGTAAACTCCTCTTGACAGCATGTACAAATGGGTTAGCCCCGCCCCTTGCTCTCCACAGGACCACTTTACCAAAGCAAAAAAAATAACCTCCCTCTGCCCTGCAGGTGTTCTGTAACAAGCTCACAACAGGATAAGGGAGAGAAACATGCTGTCAGGAGGTGTTTGGAGGAAAGGAAAATTACAGGTAAGTATGACAACAATTTTCCATTTTCCTGAGATGTGGCAAGCAATAAAGGGAGGGAAGAAAACAACAAACAAAATCACGGAATCAAAGTTACTTGTCACGGAATCAAGAGCCACTTGTCAAATGGAAGCCCCTAGGTGGCTGAAGCTCCAACCTATAAAGCTAAATGGATGTTGGAAGACTTCCAACTGGGTATTTACAGATACTTCTGTAAATTAAGCCTATAAGGTTGCGCCTTTTCTAGTTGAATGTCTCTTCCTGCTACGGAATCAAGTTCTCATGATGTAAGCATACCACATGGTATTAAAAACCCCAGGATGCAAAATCTGACAAAGATACTGCTGTGCTCAATAAAGCTCTGAAAGAGAGTCTGACTAGAACATCTACAACTATCAAATCATTGTTTCTCGGAAGGTAAATGGAGAAAATCTTTCTCATTTTCATGAGAACCTTCAGAAAATGAGTGTCTCCATGCTGATAAATTAATTCTAAGTTGCAGTGATACACTGGATACACCTTAACAAGACATTCAATGATAGAAGCATATACATTTCAGGAAGACAGGCGCTATCTGGCTCCTTTCCAAGAGGGTGCATAGTTATGAAACCTTGCTTGTCATGGTCACAGTAAATCAAGAATTTATTCTTCCAAGTCCATTTTCCTATTGAGCAGACCTAGACTGGATGAAAGGGAAGCTTCCTGAGAACTTGTACTTGTAACTTGGACCAGTTGCAAGTCCTATGCTGAAAATAATTACTTTACTGAAGGCTTTAATTACACAACTACTTTGAAGAACTGTCACCACAAAAGATGTTCCACCCCCTTAATAGTTGCGGGGGCTGACACTTGGACCTAATCAAGGGTACCCGGAGCTGAATGCAGAACATTCTGGAACCTACGCTAGTGATGGAATAACCAAGAAAACCCTTGATTTCTGCAACAAAAAAACTTCTATATATTGTGGCATCTATTTATAGATGCTTGTTAGCTTTGAGCATATCTGCCACCACAGAAAATACCCAGATGCTAGGAGCCTCTGCCTTCCAGCAAGTTGGCATTCAAAAGGCAGTAAGGGATAGAATGCTGCTAATGGCCACGAAAAAGTTAGTTCAGGCAAGAAAAAATTAAAGGGGTAGCCATCACATTAAAGTTTAACACCATTCCAATTTCAGTCAATGGGAAATACTTACCATTGCTTTTTCTAAATCCTCCCTTTTTTCCGAAGACCTCTCGTGCCAGGGTCACAGACAGTATTTGCTGGCACTTGGACATAACTGGAGATGCAAGCAGGTCTATCAACTTGAAAAACTGTGTCTGCCCAGAGGCCACATGTGGTTGAGAAATGATCTGCTAATATGATCACACTACAGATTTTAGGTAGGTGGTTAGGGAGACAGAATGTAGAAGATCTGACCTGCATAATTATAATAAAATAATAAAAATAATGCATTCACTGACAGTGTAGCCCCCTCTAAAACACTTTGAGCCCACACCATCATTTGTGCCACTTTGTACAAAGGCAAAAGTGTTCTAGATTTCACCTAATGAATATTATCCTCAAATTTCTATTCCCTGCATTGACCCTAAATGACTCTTCTGATAGTTTACCAGAGTCATAGTTTGCAGAATTTTCTTCTTGTGACTCTCCAACTTGGTTTTAGATATTGAAAGCAAAAAACGTTGTAAGTTATAAGTAGTGACATAGGCTGACTCCCCGAACCACAGCAAGGTTATCACTGTGACAAATGTTTTATTAAACATCTTTGGAGCTGTGGAAAGAATGAAGGGTAGACAGGTAAACTGGAGGTGTTTGAGACAGGAAGAATGTCTGGTGCCATTCCACAATCGAGACAGGCCTGTAGGCTTCTGCTAGATCTATTGAAATCATCTAATAAGCCAGACAAAAAATTGACAAGGTCATCTGCAAAATTGTCATACAAAACCTTTTAATGTGAAAGGGATTTATTCGTTCAGGTCCAGAATTGACATAATTCCATTAGAAATCTCCTTACTATGAAAAGTTTGGAATAGAATCCTTTTTCTTGCTCCCCTATTGAAAGCAGCATCACTGCCTGTCCCATTCTTTGCACATAAGATAGAAGCGCATTGCACTTCTATGAATCGCTTGGAACTGTTGTCTGAATGTACCAGGATCTCAGAGAGCCTTACAAAAACTCTATCCAGTTACCTTGTTACCTGACTGAAATCACACAGGGTGTCCGCATGCTTTTCCAAAAATCAGAAACCAGGACAATCTTGTTTATATCTTTGACGTCTGGATGGATACACCCTCAAAAGGCTTTCCTTAGGCTCTTCTTAGACTATCTGACTACAGAACATACTATCTGACTACAGAACAGGATTTTAGGTTCCATTTACTGAGGGTTTACACATTTCTTGACTGGAAATCTCTTGCCTCCTGCACAGTTATGTAAAAGAGCTACTGATACCTATGCCACACCGTGGCAATTTGCCCCCTGTGATCCTCTGTATACCTTCTTCCAATTAGGATCTGGGCAGCATACAGGACCTGTTTACCTGCCCACCTCAACAAAGTGACACCAATCCTAATACTACTGCTGGGCAATAACCAGACCTGTTTTGGTTTAGATTCGCTTCAAGTCTTCATCTAGACAGTGACCCAGAGGATCCTAAATGGAAAATATTTGTAATTCAATTCTAAAATGTGGGATATAACTTCTTTAGGTGAGGAACGGTCACTTCTTACTAGCCTTGATTCACTTTCTTTATCTCAGCCTGCTTCTTTTAAGCATATAGCACACTCCCGCTTAGATGGTAATGCTCTTGTGACAAATGTCCAACATGATTCACTTTCCGGGTGCTCCACTGATTTGCTTCTGGAACAAGAGAGTGACCTCTTTCTATTAGTAATTTCACAGGGTGAACTTTCTCTTGCCCCTCGTCCTCTTCTAGAGGATCGATGAATAGGACTGGGAAAAGCCAGGTGTCTTGTCTTTCTGAGATGCTTTTTTCCAGGGCTTTTATCCCTTTGCTGAACAGGTAGTACTTGAGAGGCAGGCAGGAAAGTCTCTGGCGCAGACATAATGCATGGCTTGGTTGTGCTTTCTTATCTTTATTAGCTTCTTTAGAGCAAGATGCACAGATAAATGTGAAGTGTAAAGGTGCGTACACACTTCCAATTTTTATCGTTCAAAACGAACGACGATCGATTGGGCAAAAATCGTTCGTAAAAAAAGTAACCAACGACGCCGACAAACGAGGAAAGTCGTTGGAAACGAACGACCGGACCGGCGGATCGGATTGGACGACGATCGTTGAACGTGTTGATCGTGTGATCGTTGATCGTGTGTACGATCGTTCGTTGATCGTCCATGGGCTGAGCATGCGTAATGAACGAACGTTCGTTCACTTTCCTGTCGTGCACATAGTTCCTCTATCGCTCAAACGATCGTATCTATTGTGTGTACAATATCTACGAACGATCATGTCGTTATCTGTATGTGCAGGATCGGTGCTATACGATCGTTCGTAGATATCGTGCAGGATCGTTCGTCGTTCGTTTTCCAACGATAATAATTGGAAGTGTGTACGTAGCTTAAGGCCTTTGTGCCACATGCCCAGCATACCTTAATGGCAGAGTGATTTGTGGACTGACTTAAAACGGGCAGGAGATTTCTCTTTGCTTAATGGCCTAAATCCATCTTTCTAAACCTTTTAAGATCGGAAAAGCCCCTGAAACAACTTGTGAGTCCACACATCCACAGATCACTGTACGCTTGAGTGATGGTCAGTGGGATAAATGCCTTGTTGCACTGGTTGTCACTTTTACAAATAGCCAAAACACTAATTGGTGTCAGAGTTAGCTGACCTGAGAGGCACAGATTGTACAATGCTGGTCAGAGTAATGATCAGTGGGATAAATGCCTGGTTGCATTGCTGCCAGTGAGAAGAATGTCACGTTTAGAAATAGCCAAAACATTACCTGGTGTCATAGTTAGCTGACCTGAGAGGCACAGATTGTACATTGCTGGTCAGTGTGAAGATCAGTGGGATAAATGCCTGGTTGCATTGCCAAATTGCACATTGCTTTAAGGAAGCCTTAGCACCCTTTGACACTGGCCTACATGGAGACATCATTTGTTACACACCCTCTATTAGAGGCACGGTAAACTGAGCTGAAGAGAGGCATGCTCTGACTTCCTGGTATGCATTCTATCTTTCTTTCTTTTATCCCACAACAGAAGGAAACCACAATAAAACTTTTTTTTTTTAAAGGTGGTGGCCATCTTCTGAATCCATCCCCCACCTGTGCCACAGCTTTCGTGCCTGTGAGGAGAGGTTAGGTGAGCCAGCAACTAAACACAAGTAATATATCTTTCTTTTACATTTACCTAACAATACTTACAAATAAAACTTCCTATCGGACTGTCTGCCAGTCAGCATAGCAGCTACAAAGAAGTAGAAAACAGAAAAAGTATTTCAAAATGGCGCCTCCTGTAAGCAGGACAGTGATGGCTGCCTAACACAGGCTGCTACTAGAGAAAAATACACCTTGCTGGAGTAGTTTGAAAATTAACAGTGTTATGATAGCAAATTGCACTCATTAACATCTAATGATTAATAAATGTTCAAGTGACCAAGAAAGAAACTCCAAGGTTTTTCCCACAAAATACCCCAGGATGATAAACAGGTATGTATAATTATAGAATAACAGAATCCTGGTAACAAAAACACTATCAGGCAGAACAACAGTGCACTAAGCCATATTGTATGTACAAAAATGTTACAACAAAATTCAACTAAATATATACAATGCCTATTATTTGAGGCTCAGACTGCAATTTCATTGAGCCATACAGCAGGTGGCCCCAGAGATACAACAGAAAGCAAGACATTCTTTCCTTCAAACTCATCCATCTCTACTACTACCATATGAATGATGGTTGTGAGGTGAAGAAATTCACCTACCCACAGCAAAGGGATATTTAGGCCCCCTATCACCATACCCTAGGCACCAGGGTTCCCAAAACATGATGGATTTACCATCCACAATGGGACTTCCCCTTGGAGAGGCTGAACCGGGGGGGAGAGGTAGGGCAAACAAATGTTTAGTCCTGGAGAGAGGACAGAAAAAGAACACCTGCAGGGCAGAGGTTACTTGTGGAGAGCAGAGTGCGGAGCTAACCCATTTGTACATGCTGTCAGGAGGAGTGTCAGGAAAAAATGGTAATACCTTGCTCTCTTAAATACAGAAGGAAATTTAAAAACAGAAATTAGAAAATTAAAACCGAAATGAAATCCAATTATCATCTGTATTTTCCTGGTATCATTTTAAATCATAATTTAGTATGCTGTTAGAATTGAGAGTAGCATGTCCATAGAATCTTTTTCATCTAGATTCATTATTCATTCACACCATCAATTCAGTTAGTTTAGGCGTCTAATATTCAAACAGGTTCCAAGATGGAAAATGTTGGTGCGTGTCCTTTCCACTAAGGTGTTTTTCTCTTTTTTTTCAATAAGCAGACCCTGGGGAGAGCTCAGCACTTTATTCATATGTGAGAACATTTTTTCCTTGTGTGAACGAGTGATGAGAGAAGATAAGTTATTATTTGGGCTTGTTTTGCAGCCACAGGTCTTGGGCATCTTGAAGTCATTAGGTCGACCATGAACTACTCTGCATACCTGTGTATTCTAAAATGAAATGTAAGTCATGTAACAGGACACAAACCAGCAAATCTACAACAGAATGGCTAAATAATAAAAATAATCAAGGTGTTGCAATAGCCTAGTCACTCTGGGTTTGCCTGTTAGCAGAGTTATGTCCTTCTCAAAAATGTCCCTCCTGACATCTCTGGCTGTAAATATTACTGCCACCATACCACATGTATGCAGTCTTTGTTTTACCTTTGACTCATTACTGTCATCCACTCCCCACATTTATAACATTTCTAAAATCTGCCACCTTTACTTGTTTAACATCTCCCAAATATGTCCCCTTCCTGGCCCAGAGGTCACCAGTCACCTGGTAGATGCTCTAATTATCTTTTTCCTTGACTACTATAACATCCTCTTATTTAGTATTCCACTAATTAGACTCTCACCTCTACAGTCCATCATGATGTTTCCAGGTAGACGTATCCTTCTCCTTTATCCTTCTATTTCTCATTAGCTTATCTTCCCTGCAGATCACTCTGTTGGCTTCCATTTCAAATTTAGGCTATATTTCTTTATCTTTAAATCACACCACTATCTCATTTATATTTCTAACCTTTTACATACATATAGCCACCTTCCTTTGTTCTCCAATGGCCTATCAATGACGTTCACACATCCAACCTCCTATTATACACAGCTCCAGATCTTTCCTATGACTGACCATGATTTCTGGAATTTCCTCCCTTTGCCCTACCTTTCATTAAGAATTTGCAACATTTTCTTTTTATTTAAAGTATTTAAAAATTACTGACCTGTAGTTATTGATCTGGGTGATTTTAAAATTAACATTTTTACAACATTTTCCTCATCACACATCTGACACAAACAATGTAGGAAGCATGATTTTGTTTTTTCAAAACCTTATATCATTGACAAATCTAGCCTGTTTCGAATGACATGGCCACATCTCTTTTTAAACATACAACAGCCAATATATGTGGTGCATCACCTACTTGTTGAACTTTTCAGGCCAAAAATTTCCATTAGTTATATAAAATTCCTATCTTTTTATTGGATAACACTAAAATTATTTTAAAAAAAAACATACACAAACATAATTACAATCATTGTCACATGATAGATACTACTTATTGTAGTTTACCCCTTATGGGGATAAGCCAAATTATTTTTCTACGCGTTTCACTGATATAATCCACTTCTTCAGAAAAAAGGAGATCTGCAATCATAAAAAAGCACATATTTGATTACCTGTCCAAGAATAATCATATTTAACACATTTACAATATAATTTATATCATTCAAAAATATGGATGAATGTACCTGGTAAAAATGGACATGCGACGCCCCTTACACTTAAGTTGGTATAAAGCGAGAAGGACAGCGACAGCTCTATTACCACATAGACAGCTGGAGATATTACCATATATTTAGTAAGGACACAGTTTTTGTTCTTAATATAATAAAATATATAGGTAAGGTAAATTGGCATGTTCCCTATTATCTATAATTGATTTCTTACCCAGACTTATTTCATAAAAAATATTGCACCAAAGGTGTACCATTCAGGGCCCTCTGCCCATTTTATTCACACAAAAATTAAAAGAAAGCAAATTTAAAGGTTTTCCTTTGCAGGGGATCAGTGTCATCATAGCAGAGCAGGGGAAAATACAAATACAGCTTCCCTCGCAGCATACAGGTTACACCCAACCTGTCCACCTGAACTACCTGGCCTCAGGCTCTAGCGCTTCCAGTCTCAAAGACCTGCTCCTTTGTTAGCATCAGCCAGGTGCTTCCAAGCTATCTTCAATTTCTGTCCTGGAAGAGGCATAGAAAGCCTAGCCCACCTATTACTTCCAGGACACTCCTGGATCTCACATAAAGAGCTGAAAGTCTACAGTGCAACAGTTACTTACAGCCTTTTCCAAGCTTTTTATAAATTTTCTGGTGAAATTGAGGTAGGTGATATCAAATATCTTTTGTATTTGTTTTTTTTCTACCAAAGCACTTATTTAGTATTCATATAGGTATTACATAGTAGATATTAGTCATTATTTTAGCAGAAAAGGAACTATTACAGATTCCAGACACGTAAGAGTTCCTTTTGCTCCCATGAATAATCTGACCTGGACTGACCTAGTTATAAAAAAATACAACTTGTACCACAGTTAGCTGCTTGCTTGTTTTAGGTATTTAAATTAAACTACTGAAGTCAAGAGATCAGCTTCAAAATCAAGCCATTGGCATTCTCTAGAGATCCCTATAAGTTCAGCCATGTTAGCTTTTATAATTACTCAATATAGGTTCACTTTAGGCAGAGATAAGTAGATGGTGGTGCCGTATAAAAAGAAACAAACAATTAGATTATTTCTGGTAGACTGACCAAAAGTCTGCTTGTATAGGTAATTTAATTGTTCTTTTAAATTCCTAATTAAAAAGAACCAGTAATGACTTGGGTTATGCTAGTCCTAATAACTGTAAACCACAAGCTGTTTGCAACAGTGAACATTCTCATTCCCTAGTCATTCTCAAAAGGTGGGACCATCAATCAGAATGCTCATTGTGTATATCTTGACTGCAATTTTACAGCACCTGGTGCATTGTGATTGGAATCAGTGGTGAGGGTTCTACAAGCTGGTGGTGTAAGGATGGTCCCGCCCCTGGGAAGTAGGCTACCAGACAGTAGGAATGCCAACCACTGTATTTCTTGACATCCTATGTTTTATAGTCATTATGATCACTGGCCATGCCTGCTACATTTAGGAGTTAGTTTACCTTGCCAACCAAGTGGTTGTTATGCCCGAAGCAAACATTGACCAGTCTCTCAAACCTCATGCCTATTCAAGCAACATTACTTAAAGCCATCTCTGGGCAAAAAATAAACTGTGACCATTGTTGCAAATTTTTCTTTACCTTGTAAAGCAAGATATACCCCTTTAAATCTACTGTCCAGGTTCGTAGGCAATGCTATTTTAAGGACCACTAATCCAGCCCCACAGATGCATCTGTTCTAGTCCATCCCCACACATTAATGTCATCTGCAACTTCTCTTTTTATTCCTGAGAGGACCCCACCCCTGGCCAACCATTTTAAATTGTCAGTTTTATGCCTGCAGTGACGTGGTAACCCAAAAAAGGAACACCCCCACCCCTCCAGCATAGACAGCAGGAGCAAGACTCAAAACTGGAATTTCAATTAGCTGTTTTTGTTTGCTTTTACTCCAGTGATTAGTAAGGGGGTATAATTTGCCAGGTTGATATAACTGTTAAGACTTGCATATGAAATATGTAAATATGCATATGTAAATATGTATATATGTGTATTCTGCCTTTGTGCAGGAGCTCTGCTACTTAGCAAAATAATACCTAGACTTGCATAGGTATTTATTGCTTTCAAATTGGATTTATTTCCTTAGTGGTTATTATTAAATTTAAGTAAAGTTTTTTTTGTTACCTGAAATTAACTTTGAAAATATTCTAAAAAGCACATTATATACATTGTGTTATTTAACTCTTAAGCTTTCTGGATAAAACCCAAGGATAAAATATGAGCTATAAACAATTTCATCATTATCCTTGAGTAAATCTTCAGTCTTCTGGTATCTGCACCATGAGAGACAAACTTGTTAAAGAATCACTGAGGTGGAAAAAGAACAAAGCTGCAAGCAAAATAGTCCATTAATATCAGGTTAAAATAGAAACATCTAAAAGCTTGGCAACAGCAACATGTTTTCATTAAAAACAGACTACATGGACGGTTTTAGAATCAACAAATGGCTTGTTTGGATGCAGAGGGGTCAACATAGAACTAACAACCTAATCTATTACTTCATACATCTGTAGTATGTGTTTTTCTAGCACCTTAATATGTATTTTATATGGTAAATATTTTATGTTACATGTAATTAATATGGTGTAACACAGTGATAAAGAGGTCACCTGTGTGCAATGTATTGGACAATATATGGGACAGCAATTTCTCAGGTAATACTACTGAGGTGAAACCAGAAGTGATTTGTTTGCAGGGAACCTCTAGGTTTACCTGCTGATTGTTTGAAATTGCTGTCCTGGGGTTGGTTTTGCTGGGAATCTGCAAATGGAGGATCAATGAACACCTGCTTGGGGATAACCATTGTTATAGAGAGGAAGAGAGGAGGACAGAACAAGTCCTTCCCCCTTCCTTCTCAATGGAACAGAATGGTGCTGTGTGTGCTGCATTCATTCTTCTAGACAATCACAAAAGATTGTTTCTAGTGACGTCAATCTAGTGTGTATACATAACCCAACTGTGTACAATGGGCAGCAGCTGCCTGTTAAAGGGCTTGTTTTGGTTTCAGCTTTAGAAAATTCTAAATATAAATTTCTGGCTTCGTTCAGTTGAACAAATTACAAACTAAATAAATTCAAGCAAGATTTGAAATTTTGCTCTAAGAATTTGAGATGCAATTGGTAGATAAAAATAAAATCTTTTAAACCAGAGATTATTGCTTTTGATCTGCTAAAACACTTAGCAGATTTAGTGTTGTGTGTTCTAATACCAGTCATCTCCCAAATTGATTGATGCCCACTCCCTGTAAGGCCACTGTGTTATGGACACACTGCCTGGGAGTCATCACATTGACAGTTCAGTACATCACAGTACATTAGCACAACAGCACTAAATTAATTTACATAAAAAACAGTCCAAATCATAGAGCAAATAATGCAATTTAACATATATTTGTCTTTGAAGAAAATTGATCTACCCGAAAAAAGTAAAATGTAAAAAGCAGGTACATTCGTACACAACATGTGGCTATCTGCAAGGGACTAAAATGGTAATGCTAACAAAATGAACTAGAAAGGCCATTTCTCTAGAGGAGAATGAAAATTTAAAAGCGACTCCATAGCAGTAATCTAGTATTCAGTATATTAGCTTTGGGCTTTGTGAAAAAGACTACTACTGTAGGCTGCCAGAAATATTAAAGTTATGCAATGCACCCTGGTGACTGTGGTTATGAGATACTTGTCTAAGTAATATTTTACCAAACAACAAGGAAAAGGCTGTGTAATTGGGTTGAAGACAAATAAAATTTTGTTTTATGTTTGGAGAAGTAATGTTTTACAGGTATAACATTATAGATATGAAAGACCTGAATTAAGGCACAACTATTTTTAATGCATTTACAGGCAAATTTGTTTTACTCCAACTGGAAAAAAAAAAGAACCTACAATTATCTCTGAAATAACCTAAAACTGACCAAAGTAATCAACACCCACCATTTATTCTGTATTTAACAAAAACCAGAATTTTCTTTTGCGTTTTGATTCAGCAGAATGCTTCAAATATTGGCACAAATGAAAATGTAATTGACAAAATGACTGGACACTTAATATAATATTTTGTTGCACAACTTTTGCAATGCAAACAAGCTCTCAATGAGCCTTCTGTTAACAGACAGTTTGGCACAAACTTCCAAGCACACAGTTCAAGCTTTGTCTAGTTTTTCAAGGGTGCCATAAATATCTGATAGGATTCAAATCAAGGCATGTAAAATTCCACTTCAGAATAGTCCCATGTCTTGTTCCTATCTATTCCTGGGTGGTTTTAGTTGTGTGTTTAGTTGACTGCAACTAAGACTGAGATTTCTGACTGTGGGCAGTATGTTTTGCTTCAAAATGTCTGGATAGTTTTTAGATTTAATTTTGTTCCCCACAGACTTAAGGCACTCAATGCCGGATGCAACATAACAGTCCCAAAACATAACCATTTACATAACCAAACGTAACCTGCATGTTTCACAGTAGGTATGGAGTTATTTCCTTTGCACACGTATTTTTTTCTATTTGTAAACAAAAAACTAACGTGGATTGCCATAAAAAACTCCAGTTTTGTCTTTTCTTCCCAAAGGATAAGCTTTGCTGTTTGCCAGCATGCATTTTAGCAAATTTTAGTCTGTCTTTTTTACTTTTAATGGTGGAGTCCTTCAGGGTCTATTTCTATTGAACCCGCCTTCATCTAGAAAGCATTGTATATATTCATACCATAATATTGACCTTGGGGTTCAGCTCATATCCCATTTGGAAGTTGTGTGTGGCTTTTTGTCCACTGTTCTCACCATTCTTCTTCCCATTTCATGGTCCACTTCTATGGTCCCTAATCATCTTAATAATATTTGCAAATGTTGTCATAGGAACATAAGGCTACTTAGAGATGGTCTTAAAGCCTTTTGCCTATATCATGCCTACCTATAATTTGCCTCTGATCTCCCTAGAAAACTCTATGTTCAATGTGGGACATATGATGATACCAAATAACACTGATTTCATAAAACTCTCCAAGACTGGTTAAAATAGACTATCATGGATAAACCTGCTGCTTTGCTACTTTGCTTTACTTGATGACATATCAAAGGCATACAGATATACATGGGACAATTACTTATTTAAAAACTTTACTGAGGGCAAAAAGCACTTTTTTAATTTATAGCTATAAAAGTACCAACACAATTGTCCACAGCTGTGTGTATATGTATTCACCAGACAATTTTTTAGGTAAGTACCTAGTACGTGGTTGGACCAACCTTTAGAATTGCTGTAATTGTTTGTTGGCATAGATTTACCAAGGTGCTGCAAACCTCCTTTAGGGATTTTGGTTCATACTGACCAGAGCATTCTCTGCAGATCAGCAGTTTCTAACGTACTCAGACCAGCCCACCTGACAACAACAACCATGGCACCTTCAAAGTCGTTTAAATCATTTTTCTTCTCCATACGGTGCTTGGATTTACCTTCAGCAGGTCATCTTAGCAGTGTCTACATACCTAGATACAGAGAGTTGCTGCTATGCAAGTGGTTGAATAAATATTTGTGTTGACAAGCAATTGAACAGGTGTAACTAACAGAGTGGCTGATGGATGTGAATGTGTGTATAAATATATATATATTACATACTTTTGATATTAATTTCATCTATTCCCTGAAACATACTTTTTTAAAGCTCCTCTCAGGTGTGATAGGCCAAGTATGGCTGGCTGTTTATCATTGTGATTCCTTGTCCTAAAGAATACAAAGGTGGTGTGATGATGTCATGGCGGTGAAAGTTAATATTAACTTGTATGTTTATTGTTTTCTTTTCAAATTGTAAATGGATGAGATGGATAGTTTGAGATTTACTTTTTTGACAAGGGATGGGGCTTATGATGTTTTTTTAATATGTTTACTTAAGTACAAAACTACGAAGGAGGATTTGGACTCTGTGATAATAATTAGCAGGCGTTGAAACAGTATTAAGATCACATTCAAAGATCAGTAATTCTGTGTTAGTCATACAGTATAACAAGTTGATGGTCAAGAACACTCTCAGCAATAGCTTAACACTTCATTAATTCAGTACCCATCAGCAACTGTGGTGTTAGCACCATGCGGTCTAAACTCCCATTTACTATGAAAAATCTTCTGAAAGTTTTTTTTTTTCAATCATTTTTAATAAAATTTTATCATTTTTTTCCAGAAAAAGAAAAAAGTTACAGAAAACAGAGAATAAACAAAATAATGCAGGAAAACTAATTGTAAGTATGCATTATTGAAAACATAAATGAGAAATTTCTGGTTTAAATTTTTACCAGTTTGGTAGAGTGTATGTACCAGCACATAAAGACCTTATAATTGGCATTATAAAAACCCACATGAATAACCCCAAAATTGGTCCTACTGAGAACTGACCATAGATTGGAAAATATCTTTTTCCCACTAGGCCACATATGTTAGAAGGGAGTGTGCCTCTGTAAGGAGAAAGGAACAATAAATTAGTGATAGTATACCTTTACCTAAGGGGTCCATAGCACAAACACCCTTAAAGGGCATGTTTGAAAAGTGTTTAGCAGTAATATTGAGCATAGATTGAACAACATTTTTCCATTGAAGGTAAGAAAACAGAAACAATGGGGCAATTTTGTGGGAAGAGCGAAGAGAGTCAAATGACCAAATCCCTGATACAATGCAAGCAAAGCAACCTGGTCCTTCAAAACCAGGGAAGAAAGAAGGGTAATGAACAAAGGTTGACAAAGGAGTACTTAAGGCCATCTCACATTTGTAGAAGGTGAAAACTTAGTATGCTCCAAACTAACCTACAAAGTGGTATTGGAGGTGGCATGAAACGCAGCGAAGGGGTCTAACTGAGCTGCTCTATATTATATACCTGTCCATTCCAAACACTTGTGGTATTATCCATATTTCCTTTAGCTTAAAAGCCTAACAATATAAAACAAGCCACATGTCACAGTGATAAACATTAAAATTTTGTGCAAAATCAAAACAATTATTGCAAGACTTTTCTTTCATGTCACAATTATCCTAGGAAATGTAGTAGTGTTGACGTCAGAGATTTTTCATTTTAAGGCAATGCAGTTAACATGTATGGCTATGTATATGTTTAAAAAAATGAAAGAATGCAACAATAATTTATTTTGCTGCCTGCATTATATAGTAGCGTGCAAAAACCACACAGAAGTGGCAGAGTCGTGACATGATGAGTACATTTCTAGTTCTGAAATAAAATCCACAATGAATGATTGCCTGAGTTAACAGTTGCCTTTGGTGATATTCAAGTGGTGCATCTGTCAGAGCTACCCAGCTCCTCATGCATCTGAGCAGGCGAATTAAATTGTTTCTATTTGCATGGACAGCACTGAGCAGTTGAAGTTGACTTGAGCTGAAACATACCAAAACATCCTTCTCATATACTGCATGTTGACATTTACTATTCAATTCAGTAAGTCATACATGTACTACAGACAGAATGTTGGTAAAAGAACTTTATAACAAGATATTTTATTAACGTGATTAGGCACTATTCTGGTGATTGTGTGTTTGTTTTTACATGTAAATATTGGCCTATTGCAGATACAAAAAAAACTCCTATAAGTGGCATTACATATAGTAAATAAGTATCAATAACAGCAGTTAAGTACTGCCAGCACATGGCTAAACAATATACAAAAGATAATACAATATGGGGTAAATATAAGCAGTGTTGGGGCTCCAAAGAATAATTAGGTGACCCCATGGATTTGTCACCCCTCACATCACCCCATTTATTTCATTATTTTTCTTTATTGAATTTTAATTTATAGTACATAGGTTAAAAAATAGAATTCTGGACTGGTCTGCTTGCTTTCTTCATTTCTCTTTCGGAGTGAGGTCTGACTGGAGTTGCTAGGGAGAAGCTGCAAGGGGAGGTGGCTGTGTTTAACAAAATGAGCCACAGCTGATCATTGGATTGGCTGCTGATACTTTAGCAGGAAAATCAACATCCAATCAAGACGTCTTCTAGCTTTTACACAGAGATGTGATTTTGGGCCTGTGGCAGTTTACCTACTACAAAAAGCTGTTGGGTAATATCCCCCACTTTGTGTATAGACAGTGTTTTACATGATTTAGGATGGTCAATTCTTTTTGATTAATGGAGTCTTGAATGAATAAGATAATTGGTTATACAATGTTTATGGTTTATGAGTTAAAAATGTTCCAGTTAAATTTTTTTTAAACCCCAACAAAGGCCTATGGCCAAAGCTTTTCAAAATTTGTGTGTTTGGTATTTTAATATTTTTTACATTTCAACATTTTGTGGTGAAGTGATAGTGGGCATGTACATTTCTATGAGTACAGTTATTGAAGGTAAATATAAGGACAGTCCTATTTTGATGATTGAAATCAGTAATCCCAAAATTACATAAACCTAAAATATAAAGGATAAGGAGGACCTTCACTGCACTACAAATCATAGCGAGGATAATTCATATGAAATAGACCCACCACTATGCCATATTTTTAAGCATTAGCAAAATGAAAAGGCAGGAAGTATTTGTACTCATTTATTGCTAATGTATTTGATCTGTTTTACCAGATATCATCAATTTCATCCTGCTTACAAAGAATTGTTTGATGCAAGATGTAGAAATGGTTTGTACCATTTCTAGGAGATAACATATACTAAGGTAATATATTTCAATAAATTGTTAAGTAAACATATCATAAACTTACATTTACAGTGACTCACTATATGAGCTAATTGTTAGTTTATAACATTATCTGTAGTTTCAGAGCTATATCTTGTTATTTGGATAATTGGTGTTTACAGCAATATTATTTTTAGATATGTTTTATTATTTTTGCACACAAGGAAAAAGATTTTTAAAAAGAGTAATTACAGACTTAATAATTGGATCTGAATGTACAATATGTCTATTTTACACAGTATCCAATACATCAAAATAACAGAAGAAATACCATACATAAATATATTTATGTGTTGGACACATACAGTGGATTATTTACTTATATAATTATAAACTCAGCAGTTGTAAGACTGAACATGTTTCTATACATCCTTTCACCAATCTTTTTTAAAACAAGTAGTACAACCATTCATGTCAAGATGATCCAAGTCAGCTTTATAAGGTCCAATAGGGCAGGATTTATGCAAGTGTTCTTTTGTCTTTTTTTTTAAAGTTTTTTAATCCTATGCCACCCGATCTCACACCTGGGTCAGATGAAGAACAGGAAGAAAAAGAGACGATGGCGGCAAAGAATGCCGGTATGACGCAGGGCCTGATGAAGGACACCCCTGGAGGGATTGGACTGCCCTGCGGGATTGAAAGTAAGTGTTTTTTTTCTTTTTTTTTTGCTGTTTTGAGTTTAGTTCCTCTTTAATAATTGGATAAAATGTACTGGTTGTTTACAAAAATATATTTGTTAGGGGACTTGATATTACATATATATTCTATTTTGAACTTGTTAGAACTATTTTGTATTGTTAGGAGCCAATATTTGGGGTAGTTAACAATTCTTAATATCTGCATAGATCTCAAAGACCAGTGATGGCTAACCTTTTTGAGCCCGAGTGCCCAAACTGCCGCACAAAACCAAAGAATTTCCTCAAAGTGCCAGCACGTCAATTAAACCTTACGCGTGCCACAGCTGGCACGCGTGCCATAGGTTCGCCATCGCTGTCATAGACTGTGGCCTTAGTTGTCAGCCAACTTCCCACAAAATGCTGACAGTAATTAGTTTGGGTGTATAATATTATATATAGAGGTTGTAGGGTATTGGACCACCGAAAAAAGTAATAAAATATCTGTAGTTGCCAAAAAGATCATAGTTCAAAAAGGCATCTATACAAAAACTCCATCTTCAATCTTGTTACCAGAAAAGATACCATCTATATTCATAATCTTTCTATACAGTACAAATGTTATGAAAGATCTCCAATTGCCTTCATTTTAAATAAATACTATTTATATTAAGGAATAACAAAGTAAAACACAACACAAAAAAGCAAAAGGGGGTACAAAGATTACATATTTAACCAGAGGTTAGTGCAATGTTAGTTATCATTGAATGTTAAAAAGTTGAATTTATTTGCCAGCACATATGCATCGTTAGGTAATATGAATCTTACCATGCACAAAATGTAGCAGAATTCATTGTTCTACAATAGTGTAAAAAAAGGGGGAAGAGGATGGTGTGAGGAGGTAGGCTAGAAGCTGTAACCTAAAAGGATAACCAGGGCCATAGCCTTCTTTATTATTGTATATGGAACATATTATGGCAGAAGAAGAGAAAAGCGAAAAAAGACAAATCGAGTCAATAGAACTCCTAGGGCTGGGAACAGGGCAGTGTTACAGAAGCCTCACTGCCTTCCTTCCTGCCCCCTTCAGCTGTCAGAAGAGAAAGCCGTGGACTTAGAATGTGATCCTGTGCTTAAGAACAGGATCAGAGCTCTGTTTCTATATGGGAACAAATGGGGATAAATTAAGTGATTTGACTTGTAACTCGACTTGGAAGAATTCTTGGTGACTTGAGACTTGACTTGGTGTCAATGACTTGGGACTCAACTTGGGCTTTAAGGGTGACAACTTAGTCTAACCGCTGGAATAAAAAGAACTGTTTGAACAGCTTTTAGCAACCAAAATATCTCTCATTCTTCTCTAGAACAATTAAAGTCTAAATGTTTACTAGCATTAAGCATGTATGAATATGGGGGGGCGTGGCCTAGCAATGGCAGAGTGACCCTCCTGATGGCTAACAGAAAGTGAGCTTCAGCTGCTACCCCTCAGACACAAAAATCAGGCCTCCTGCAGGTTTTTACCACTTCTGATCCCGGGTCCTACAAAGAAGGTCCCAATAATTTAGCGCCCACCGCATCCGGCACAGCTGCTCTATAGACAGGCTCCTATCAACTCATCTCAGCCACACTAATCTCCTCTTGTCAACGGGGATCATGTGGCCTGCTTCCATCTGAACTGAGAGGATGCTTAGGCGCCCTCCCCACTAAAGATGATCTGGCTTCCTTGGCACAGCGCATAGAGGGTATACTGAAACGGGGGATGAAAGACCTGAAAGGTAAAGTAGTTGAGCTGAATGGGTGTGTATATGCTGTGGAAACCACCATCCATACTTGTGCTTCCAAACCCTGGAAACCTCTCGGGCCTCCGTGCAACAATAACGTGGACAGCTATACCTCTGTCTAGGTAATCAGAAGAATAGGGGGTGCAGGAACAATGTACGGATCAGGGGACTCCCAGAAGCCACCTTGGGCCCTGACCTCAACCCCCCTGACGGTATTCTCAAGTGAGACTCGGGGTGAATTTTATATGCAAAAAGCGGTAACCCCGAGTCACACTCGGGGTAGGAAAAAAACTCCTACCTGCGCCCCATGATCCAGCGGCGTCTTCCCTGGCCGCCATCTGCATCACATCCTTGGTGTGATGCGTGAAGCTTCGGTACGCAGGGGAGGGGTGGCCGGGCTGGAAATTTAAAAGCAGATTACAGTGTAATCTGCTTTTAAATGCCTGATCACAGTTAAAAATTAATAAATAATAAATGCAAAAGTATAACTATTAGTGCATAAAACAGCTTTGTCCAGTGCCCTAATTTATGTTTGTGCACTTTAGCTCTGTTAGCCACTATTAGCCCTGACCTTGATCTGACCTTTGCTTGCATCATTTCCTGATCTCATCATTTGAACACTTATCTCTGACCTTGAATGTTCCTGACTGCTTACTGGAGACTTGACCACATCCATGGCATCCAAAAGGAATCTCGCCAGCACAAAAGCTCTTTTTGAACAATAAGAAAGCAGCGATAGCGAGTTCAAGTCACTTGTAGAATTGCACAATAGTGATTCACCAGGAAACTTGTCATCAGGCAGTGACAGTAAAAGTGAACTCAGCGATGAATCTGAACTTCAGGTCAGTAATGTGCTCACTTGGTGCTCTATTGACCTTGATGCGGCTTAGGCAGCGCCCCCAAGATTCCTTGCTGAGATTTGCTGAGACAAACAGGTACACTGCACAACAATTAGCTGCTTCACACCTGAGGTTTTCAAGAGGCAGAAACTGTGAACTAGTGACCAAAGATGACCAGAAAGAGACATCAGCATAGACGAAAGTGGCCTATAAGGGAAGGCTTAGCTGGGTGTAATACATTGCTTTAAAGAGAGCACGATTTGGTGTGAAATCCTACATGCTGTGCGAATCGTCAACTGGCTACATTGGAAAAGGGACAAAATTTAACCCAAAATACAGCAACTATGGAATGGCAACATCTTCTGTTCTCTCACTCATTGAGCCATCAGCTAAATCAGGGCTATTGTGTCACAAACGACAACCTTTACACCACTCCTGAACTCTATGATTTTCCTCTGCAACACAAAACAAATGGGTATGGAACCGTTTGGGCTAACCGGCGCAACCTGCCATCAATGTTTACAAGAAGGAAGCTGAAGACAGGAAAAAAGGTTGCCAGTAAGGCAAAATGATGGCCCTGCGATGGCATGACAAAAAATATGTGTGCTTAATGAGTAAAGTCCATAGTGCCTCCACTGGCATGGTACGCAAAAAAGGTGGGAAAGAAATAAGGAAGCCACAAGTGGTGATTGACTACAATAACACCATTGGAGGTGTCGACAGAGCTGATCAAGCAATGACATTCTACCCAGCAATGAGGAAACAGCAAAAGAAGTACTACAAAAAGATTTTCAGGCATATTGTTGAGCATCACATCTCTGACCCTTCGCTGTTGCTAGTTAATTCCTTAATTTAGATGGTCTCCATTGAGTAGTGAAGACCACACAAAATACTTAGTAATCAACACTCCCTTTTTCCACTACACCCTCTTCCTCTTTTCCCCTAAACTTTTCCTAATCCTCTGTGTTACATACCTCCTTCCCCATCCCTTCTAGTCAACCCATGTCTCCAGTGACCATCACCTCTATTATTGCCAAGAGGCCTGATGTCCAGGAAAAGCGGACGGTGTTTTTACTAGATATACATGGACAGAAAATACATATTGCACTGCTGCAGGAAACCCACATTCCTGCAGACAAAATTCCAGGACTGCAGGATAGGAACTTCACGACTGTACACCATGGGCCCTCAACGGACTCAAAGTCAAAAGGAGTGAAAAATTTACCCTGGTGACTGACAAATGTCTGGCATGACACAGAGGGGGGGAATCCTGTTTTTTAAGGGCTATATTTTTTTCTACACTCTGTTCTCTGGCCTCTATTTATGTACCCAACACCTACCAACTACCCAGGGAATCTAGTCCCTCACTAAAAAATGTAAACTCTAGTTTCATACCCATCAGCTATGAAACCTGTGGCGCCTACATCATCCTACTGATAGACTACACCTTTTACTCATACACGTACACAAGACATATTCCCGTATTGACTATCTGCTAGTTACAACGTTGATCTCCTGAGTTGCAAACTGTATAATTGGTAACATAACACTTTCGGATCATAGCCTGGTTCATATGATGCTTCAGCTTCTGGCTTCTGAGGTGATAAACAGTGGCACCTAAATGAAAGTTTTTTACAGGACCCACTGGTCATTTCAGATTTGAACACTCAATTGAGCTCATATTTCAGCCTAAATGCAACACCCAATGTACACGTGGCAGCAGTATGGGCAGCACACAAGCCTTTTGTTGGAGGTACTTTATTTAAACACGGCTCCAGATTGCAGAAATCCATAGAAGCCGAATTTACTTTACTGCAAGAATTACATACCCTTGAAAACACACATAAAAAACCTAAGTCCCTGCAATAGCCACCCGTCTGCTCTTGGTTCGAGATAATTTGCGCACTTTATCTGTATTGAGTACATTTTGTGAATATGTTAAGAATGATAGAATTTTGTCCCAGGCAACCAGAACCCCAAGGTTCTCCCTAAAGACATATTGAATGTTTTTAGAGATTTTTCCCATAATCTGTATAATTTAGGGGATTACACTGAACTGGCCGAAAACAGTTTTTGTCAAGAACTTATTAAAGACAATCTGTCATCCTCTAGGCTCCCTCAACTATACCCAGAGGAACAGAAAGACTAGAAGCCCCACTTCCACAATCAAACTAACATGGGCATTGAAGAACACCCTATTTGGTAAGCCCCCAGGCCCTGATGGCCTGACACTGCTGTACTATAATGCTTTAATCCACATTCTTGATGCCCCTTGCCTAGAAGCATTCAATGCTTTTATGAATACATCCCAGTGTGCAAGTTAAAGACCTATCTCCCTTTTAAACTTGAATAAAAAGTTATATTCTAAGATCCTGGCGACTAGCTTGAACATCCTACACAAATTGATCGACACAGACACACACGTCACAGATGCCCCCTCTCACTGATTATATTTATTTTACCTTTAGAGCCCTTCCTACGTTGAGTCAGAAACAACCCCAATAATAAAGGGGTAACAGTTTCCAACCTTGAACACAAGATATCTGCTTTTGCGGATAACCTGCTGTTCTACTTAACAACACCTACTACATTTCCTCCAAACCTACTATCTGAATTTGATCATTTTAGCTCTTTGTCTTAATTTAAATTTGACCTACAAAAATTGGCAGCACTAAATTTATCATTACTGGAAAAATAAAGTGAATTGTTTCAATCATGCTTTTCGTTTAGTTGAACCAATGATGTCATTCCTTATTTAAGAGTAAAAATACCTTTTTTTTTTTTTAGGAGTCTGGGATCCCAATTTATCTTGGATAGGCAAGGAGCTAGACTGGGATTTAATTAGCTCCAGGAAAGCCAGTGGGCAAACAAGGCTTTAACAGTGAGTTAACAGTGGTTATATAGTGTGTGTTAGAAAGCGAGGGCACGGAGTGAGGTAACCAGGTGCTGTGTGCCATTGCAGTTCAAAACACTGTTTTTTCTGTGCAGCGATGTTATTTGCAGCAGCCAGGAGAACTAAGATAACAGCAGCCCCTGCTTCCCTTTAGTCGTGCAGCCTGATTAATTTTATGGCATCCCCAGAAGCCACTGTTAGGCTGTGCACAGCTGAAGGAGATTCTATGCTCCCAGTCACCAGGGCCTGTTTTAGCGTATAGCTGAGTTAATCTGTGCTCAAGTGTGTTTCGTATAATTTACTGTTGCTGACACAGCCTGTTTCTGACCTTGCGAGTTTATGCTGCCTGGACCGACCTTTGCCTGTGACCCCGATTCTGCTTGTGTTTTGCCCTTCTGTATTTCGTTTGGTGGATAGGTATTCTGGGTCTGATTTATTAAAGCTCCTGATAGACTTTCATCAGTGAATCTGGGTGATCCAGCAAACTTTACATAAATGTCTTAAGTCATTTGCTATTTGTTAGTAAATGTTTTCAATCCTGGGCCAGATACATTCAAGGTTTGCTGGATCACCCAGGTTCACTGATCAAAGTGTATCCTCCCCAGCCTGGCAAAGCTTTAATAAATCAGACCCTCTGTCTGATGAGACTTGTCTCAGTTGGAATCCCGGTCCTGCTTTATCTGTGGGCTCTGGCTTGCTGCCACCCCATTCCTAGACACCATCCCTTGCTCAGTAAGTCCTGGGGGAAACCGAGTGCTGGGAGAAGCAACCGGTCTTCCGAGGCTGAGCAGGGGCCTACTAACGCTAAAGACTGCGGTGTTAGATTGGGTGACTGGTGTCTGGTGGGGACTGGTGCTGACCAAGGCCTTACAGAGTCTCCAAGTGAATTAACAAACTTTCCATATAGCTGCTGCAACTATTTATTGTCTTGTTTTATAGATTGTGTTATTGTCTAACACAATCTATCAATTTGCCTGTTTGCTACATCATTTACTGTTTTTACACTCTGTGGCCCTGGATTTACTAAAACTCTCCAAGGCTGGATAGAATAAACTTTGATCAGTAAAGCTGGGTGATCCAGCAAACCTGGAATAGATCTGGTTCAGGATTCAAAACATTTAATACCAAATAGCAGATGATTTAAAGAAATCCATTCCAGGTTTTCTGGATCACTAAGCTTCACTGAAGAAAGTGTATTCTCTCCAGCCTTGGAGAGCTTTAGTAAATCAGGGCCTGTATCTCATCAAATGAGATACACCAATGTTGTACCTTTGTTGATTTAAAGGATTTATAATTTTTTAAAGGTAAACTAAAGAAAAAAATGTGTGACCCTACCTTACTAGTTTAGTAATGTATGTGCCAAACCCCAAAGTGGTTAAATAAAGAAAACCCCTATTTTTCTTTTTTTTTTCAATTTAAGTATTTAAAGAATCTCCTCCAACTAATATTGTATTCAGTGATGGTGGTTTTTATCTCCTGCTGTAGCAGCTTATAAGATATTGTATGAATCGCTGTCACTTTTATGTTGCTTACCTTTTTTACCTTTTTTCCTGAACTTCCATTATTTTCTCTCATTTTCTTATTATTTCCCACTTCCTTGACCCAAATCACCACAAAGGCATTACTACTTTCAATTTCCATGAGCTTGGGACCAGTTGCTTGAGATATGCATCATCCAATATTAGAAATCAATGCATGATCTTTGCTTGATGCCTGTATCCTGGATCCCTTCTAAATATACATACTTGACTGTTCACACATTCATAGTCCTTACCGGAACAATACCTTTACTCCTTACTCTTATTCACAGGATAACCTTAACATCACTTATTCCATTCTTACTACAGTACTTTTATTCCACGAACCACCATACTAAACAAATATTCTTTACAATGTAGTCCTATTTTTAATAATCCGATGTTACCCCTATTTTTATGCAGCCAAACAGGCTCTGTACTAAATGTAATGACTATCCCACCACCACCAGCCCAAAAACTTGGTTTAGTTTTCTAGATAAAACTACCTTTTCCCACACATAGTTATTGTACCAAGAGTGTTATCGAATCACTGCCATTAGTATCCAGCTGTTATCCACTCAGCTGAACCACTTCCTATCTGTTTACCTTAACTGGTATTTTTTTTTTTTTTTTTGTTCCACCAGATTGGATCTCTTCATCTGCAATGCCTTCTGAACTGTTTTTGGGTGGTAATTTTTTTTCCCATCCACAATGGCTGGCTTCTTTGCCTATTTACTTTAAGCCCCCACAATACCTACCATGATGGTTCCTGATAGTCAATCTAAAGTAGTTTTTATTATTTAAAATTACTTAACCTAAATGTCGAAAGCGGACTAACATCCCAAAAAAATAAACCATATATAAAATGTTCTTATTAAGTAAAAAAAAATCCTAATTTAATTAGTTTCTAGGTTAACTATTTCTAATAACTTATTCTTATAATACAAATCCAAAAGCAGTTATTAGCCTCAGGAAAGACACATGTCCCTTCAATGCATTCACTGTCATCTTCAACAACAAAGGTAGATATAACATCTTAAAAGACAAGGGATGCACATACATGTCTCTTATTGCAACATTTACACATATATGGTACATCAAATTCAATTTCTGAAAATTATTATCTCACTGTAAAACTCATCCTTCAACCATTCTCTACCTCAACTTCTATTTCTGAAAACCATTCTTGCCAAGATCTCATCTTTCACCCATACTGTATATCAAATTGCATTTTTGAAACAGTTCTTGCCAAGCTCTCATATTTCACCTTTACGTATCTAGTACTAGTAAGGAAACATCAGTCTACCTCTCTCTCAGATTCTATATAACTTGATTTAACATTCTCTCTCCTTCTAGAGAAGGACTGCACCTCATTACAAAATTCCTTTACATTTGAAAAATTTGAAACAAATTTGAATTTTGCATTTGGAGCATGATACACGTTTTCAGAAAAACATACACATTCTATTCAACTGTACATAAAACTCAAACTAAAATCACTTGTTTTCTCAGTAATGTGCTTATCTTAGAAAACACAATATCTTCCAAATAAAGGTTTTATCACATGCTCTAATAATGTCTCAATTGAATTAACTTTGTGATTACATTCCTCAAGCTCCAAATAATGCCACTGAAGATTTTAAAAATAGCTCATGAAAAATGAGATTTTCTAAATTACACCTGGAAAGTAACCTTTCCTCGTATTTCCAATTCAATATTGTCTCAATTTCTTAAACCAGCACACTCTGTAAAGCTTTCAAAACTGTAATTGGGGGTCATTGTATGGTGTTTACTTCAAAGATACAAAAAAGCAATCAATAAATAAATACAACTGAAATTTTAACATAGAGAGCTATAAAAGAAACCTAAAATAAACCCTGTTTAGTCATCCTCCACCATTTAACACATACTGTATAAGATTACAATTTTAACATTTACCAGCTGTGGAGAAGGTAAGGAAAAATCCACCAATAGTTTTATGAAATTACCAAAGCTTACCAAAGCTTGCAAACCTAAAAACCTACAGCCTATTAAGACAAACTGGGTGTTGAGCACATATGCAAACAACTCCCCAAATTCCATTCATATTTCCTACATCTAGTCCCTGTAGACTAAGCCTAAAATTGCTCCTATCACCTGTTTTTTTTTGAGTATTTAGACAATTAACTAATGCAATGGTCTCAGTAGTTCATCCTAAAGCCAGTAAAGATTTTTCAGTATGTGATCACACAATTACTTTTTGTAGGTAGCGCGGAGGTTCAACTACATCCCAACTATTATATCCACAACTTTAGGTTTACGTCTATCATCTGAAAAGTAACCACTTTTTCTTCGCTATCCTTGGGCTATGTAAATAAAAAAAGTATCAAAAAAGCACTGCAACTATACCTCAACCAAACCTGTACTAAAGGGAATTTTAACAACTCAGTTTGGCTCCATTGATAACCAAAGCTTTGAAGTGGTTAAGGACTAGCTGAAAGTGGTGCACACACAGCAGTCCTGCTAAAAACTCTGAATGGTGAACTAAATGGTGTACTAAATAAAATCTGTGATCTCTATATTTTTAGCCTGATACATTTTAGATATTCATGAGGGTTGAGGCTTTTTATTTAATTAAAGTGAATAAGACTGGAACAATCTTGATAAATACTTGGAATAACAATCTATACTAGACCAAATTTATCTTAACTTCAACCTATTAACTTAATTGTTTAGACAGTAAGAGTTTAGTAAAAGTCTCTAAAGAAAAACTACTAGACAAGGCATACCTTATTCTTGCAGGCAATCTATACGAATGTACATATTCCATTCATTTTTACTGCGGATTGCAATGTGTATTTCCTTAGAAGGACATGCATCAAGATGAGCAGACATTGGCTCAACATATCAATCTGGCTAGCAGGCAAAACACATTACAGGCAGAACACTAGTGTGTATATCTATCCAGTAGGCAGGACATCAGAATATATGTATTTTAGGCACAAAAACATTTAGATGCATCACATCCTTCATATGTACCCATGTACCCAAGCTAATTCACTAGAGTATACATACATGTGTATTTCATATCTGGCTACCAAACTGTGACATACACAAAGAAAATGCATAGTAAACTTAAAACCAAAATAAATTGCACGCAGCTCAATCACCTAAGGGAGTGCATTTAAATTTTTTTTAAAAAGCTACAGGTAAATTAAGACCGACATATTTATTATGATTATATAATTATTTTAAAATATATAGACTGTATTAACATTTTGAATATGTCATATCCTTCACCCCATTTAACATAAACTATTAAGGAAAAAAAATACTTACTCTTCACAAGATTTTCCTATACCTGCTTTGAACAATATTAAGTACGTGTGAGAATGACATAATTTTCATGATTTTGGCCCTATTCACAATCACACAACTGTAGATTTATTGCACTGTTGTTTTGTAATGTAAGTTACACTAAAAATGTACAAAAGTACAAATGGCATGTGCAATATTTGAATAGCATTTGCACATTTATTTTGCATTTGGACATGTGGAAAGTTTGTCTTGAAACAAATATTACGGTATTACAGGGGACATCCCTGTAACAGCAATAAACCAATATTGGTCTAGAACAGATACTTCAAATTAGGTAAGAATGGTTGCTTTCCGTGCTGCAACCCATTAAATGGCATTAACAAAAGAACTATATAATTTTATTCTCAGGGAACCTGTTTGTAAAAGATTGTAAAAGATTTTTGGTAATGTTCAATACCCTAGTTGCTGCAATTTTATAACACAATGAGTTTACCTGTTTTGACCAGATACATTGTTAGTTGATATATTTGAGGAATTACAGTATAATATGCAGTGTAGAATATTAAAGATGTTGCACAGTGGCTACATCTGGGCAAGGTGGGGTATGTGCTTCATTTATTTCAATAGGTTTTTATACTAGTCACTTTGAAAAGCCAAGTAAATATGTGAAAAGGTGCCTAGAACTCCGCCCATTTGGGAAGATAAAGTTAAAAAATATTGTTCAATATTTCAAAGATATAATACTAAACAGATTAAAAAGATGTAAAGCTGATAATTAGGCTGTAATAAATCTTTAGTTTTAGTCTTGCACAAATGTATTCTTATATAATATAATAATATATCATATAATATAATAATATGTACTCATATTATGCATTAGAAGCTGACAGATTAAGCCTTATTTCCTGGATAATGAATGTCCAGCATTGTGTAGCCTTTTCCTTCTTTGTTGAACGATTCCTTGTTCACCTTTACTTTTTGTATTCCACTTCTTTCATTCACTGAGGCGTAATCATGTGGTACCACAACCTATATTTAGGTAATTATGCACAACACCGTGCTGGCCCATTCCCCCAGCTATGATCTGCCTACATTGCAGGTATATTATAAAAACACATTTTTAATTCAAGTGTGATTTAAAAGGAATTTTGATGATAATAGTGAAGAAGAAACAGGACATAGAAGAAAGAAGGACATAAAAAATAGCAGATCAAACTTTAAGTACAGGGCCACCCAATGGGTCTCAAGAGAACTTACCTAAGCAACACACCTAGCATGAGCACAAAAAACAATCTATCTTTACAGAATCAGACAAAAAACTATCACTTAAATTAAATCTGTTTCTTTTAACGTGTTTCCAAAGGTGTAATAAACAAACAAAAAAGTCCAAAAAAGGAAAGGCTTCTAATAATGCTTTATTGTTCTTTTTTCATGTGACATTTGCACCAACTTTCCTTCAAATGAAAATATTCAAAAGGTTGTTTATTAACACACATCTCTACTCTAATTTATATTCTTTCATAGATGCAAGTATATTTATTTTCCTGGTGAGAAACATAATAATGAAACCCATGCAGATAAAATAGGAAGCACACAATAATTCAAATGTATAGTTCACTCATATAGAATGTCCTCTTTCACAATGTTTTTAAGTGCTGTAATTACCTATGACTATGCGTTCCCTTTATGTACACATAGGAATTGACAGCAATAATTATGGTTCTTACAGAAATGATTGCACTCATTGTCTATGACAACTGAAATATAACCAATGTCATTATTTTACAGTTTGATTTATTGAAACAGATCAGTATACTTGATTTTTTTGTATAACGAACTGCCTAAATATAAAAAGTACCATGAAAATGTAATCAATAAAAGATATTCTGCATGTTGTGGGGTTAAAGACCTTCTTTAAGTGCATGTATATACACATGTAAGGTTTTTGAATGAAACTGCTACACCTTAAAAGCAAAATGACATGAATACATGAGTGTCAATCTCTAAAATGACAACACCACTAGATTTCCTCAAATTTCCTGTGCAACTACTGACTTTCTGAAAGACAGTATTCCTATGTTTTATCTGAACAATATGTGGTCTTTAGTGGTGGTCTATTTGTTTTATGTTATAAAGGACTGCTGTATGTTTTGTAAAAAATAAGTTCTACATGGGGTAACTTTTGGGCATGTGCTTCATTTTACAGACATTGTGCTCCTCGCCCCACAGACACAGGACCACCCACACCTTGGAGGACCACACTGGGCCCCATGGTTGCTGCCCAGCTGGTACGTAAGTTATTAGCCCTAAAATTTTGACAGAAAGTTTCCTAAATTTCCTCATTATTCTGCAATTATCAACCCATGTTCAAGGAAGAACTCAAGTTTTACCTCCATTGTCACTTTTAACAGGAGAATTAACGACCCTAGCAGCCAGAAGTGAGAACTTGTCAGTCTGGACCCACAGTGCATGCTATCTTTTTGCTGACTGTCCACTACATCAGATAGAGTTATGATGTCTGTTTTCAAATGAGAAAGGTAAAAAGGAAAGAAAGAATGTTCTCTGCTAGGCAGTAAGATATTTTTTGCATTTACTTGATAGAAGGGGGGGAAATGTCAGGGACTCTAAGAATGTAATGGCTGTTGTCAGTAAACAGCAATGCTGGCTACATATTATAGGCTGTACTTGCGTACTATACAACACACTTCAATGACTAATATGCACTACTTTTTTCCATACACTACATTGCATGTTTTTCTATTTCATACATTGCACTGTGCATTCCCTATTCCACACTGCTTTATTCTGTATACTACACATTTTCTGTTTCACCAATTTTGTACCTTATTCTGTACACTGCACTGTACCTTCCCTATGCTGCATTCCACACTGTGCTGTACTGTTCTGTTTGTTTCCTGATTTTGTACATTATGCACATTGTCACACTTACCTTTGCCTCATTAGCAAGCAGGCATCTCTCTCCTGAGCATGCAGGCAGTTCTGACTCTGGGAGTGCCTCTGTTTCCAAGCTTTACTCAGTTTATAGGTTTCACTCAATCCGCCGGCCAGTCAGAAAATAGCCTCTTATTCATCCCTATTTAGCTACACAGCACTCAGCGTTAGTGGGACGTGTCTCCAGTAGTGCAGAGCGCCTAGCTTGCTGAGCTAGATTCTGTACACTTGTTGCTTCATTCAGTGCTTCCTCTGTCCAGCTCCTGTGTTACCTCCTTGTTGCCCAGTCTGTTGTTTCCAGCCCATTCCCTTGTGCTGTTCCAGTGTTCCTCTATGTCTGTGGTTGTTCCTGTGTCACTGTGCCTCCCGTTGCTTCCAGTGTCTCCTGTGTTCCTTCTGTCTGCAGTGGCCCCGTGTCACTGGTGCCTGTTTCCTGGATCCCTGGTATTTGCCCCCTGGCTTGTGACCTGACCTCTCTTGCTTGCTGCCTGCCTTGGCCCCAATTCTTGACAATTCCTATGCCTTGCGATTTGGTACTGTGTTTGTCCTGCCCACCTTGGTGTGCCTAAGGACCAGAACTTGGAGGTAATAAGCAGCGCAACATCCTTACTACTAGAGGCTCTAGCGAAGACCTGGTTGCGGCTTAGACTCTGCGCCTTGGCCCTTTTTAGGGCTGACACCACTTTTGTGCAAGCTGTAGCGCCCCTAGTGGCCCTGTCTCCCCAATCGGGACACACATTATGCGCATTTTGTACATTTCTTATTTTTCACCACCCCATTTTGTACACTGTAATGTATATTACCTTTCCACACCCTCTCATTCTGTACTCGAGTCCATAACACTTTGTTCTGTACTTTGCACTGCATACTTCATATTTCACATCACCTCATTCTGTATTCAATACAGTACATTCCTTAATTTGCACCTCCTTGTTGGAGTTGGAGCTGGAGTATAAATTTAAAAAATGTATTCAGTTCTAAGGGTTATGCGTAGCTGTAAAATGATTTCAATAATTTTGTGCGTACAAGCACAGTGGCACACATGTGCAATGTGTATTGTACATAGGCCCATACTCCTCTTAACCATGAACTTTTAAATGATGCCTAAAACACTTTTAGCCATTTCTGATTTTCACTGGGCTGCTTTGCATGCTCCATTCATTTGTCCCTTCAGAGAAACATTGTCGAGCCATACCAAAAATCTGGAGCTAGAGCTGCCAAAGATACTAAAGAATGCACCATGAAAGCTTCTGAGTATAAAATCATTCCCCACAGAACTATTTCCTTGTTTTATGACATGTGGGTACTGTTCACAGATCCCTGATACTGCTAATTTGGTGGTGTTTGGAAGCTATTGACGCTGGTTCATTGGGAATGATGGATAGCTAGAAGCTGACTTTTTCCATGTCTGAAACTTGTGGACACATGGGATACTAATAGAAGCAGTGTCCCAACAAACAGTTGAATGTTTTTGCAGGAGACACAGTTTATGAAAGCTAATGTCTGATCTTTGCTTAGCATTCTAGATAAAACGTACAAAAAAATTTCATGGTATGCAATTTAAACTTCTTTTAAAATGCATTCTGTAAGTCAGACAAGTCAGCAGAGTAAGCACCCTGGTGACATTAAATGAATCACATAGCCACCCACACAATGTATTGTTTTCAGTCATTATGAGTTATTGAGAGAAAATTAATATTGCAGTTACTCTGCAGCAGAAGCAAGTAGAAAACCTAGCACATATTGCAATAAGCAAATATGGGTGCCCTAACTCATGCTCATATGTGTATAAAAACATAAACTATGTATACTCTAGATACAAACTTACAGATACAAAATAACCCTTATAGCCATTTACAAAAACACTTTTAAAGAAACATGTTCAATTTCAAATTCAATGTGATTTCCTTCTGATCAGATTAATTGTACTAAATTAAAGACTATGGTACTTTGGAAATCAAAATTACAATTGTATTTAGGATTTTTGATGCTGTATTTTCATTAGCCAGCTGTGGTGGAAATAAGTGCACATTTGAGGGAGAAGGCCTCTTGGGCTAGCACCTTTTCTAGCATTACAGTAAATGCAACATTCTATCAGCTGCATTAAAAACTACATTTTTAAAATAAAATGGGGTAGTAACACCTTATGATGTATCAAAATGACAATGCAGTAACAGAAAGCAGTCAGCCATTTCCAACTTTTATAAGTACAAAGAATAATGAACTATTGTTGATTAGTTACTGTATGAGGCAGTATAGAAATCATTGTGATTTATTTATGTTTTTATTGAAGTCACTCTAAATATATCTCATATACTGCTAACTAGTGTTGGTCGAATAGCTCACTATTCGATTCGGCAGCTATTCGCTCGAATAGAGCAAAAAAATTCCGGTGGTCAAATGTCAAAGTCGAACACCATTAAAGTCAATGGGAGGAAAAATTCGGGTTTTTTTCAGCACTGTGTAGAGCTTCTACAGCCTCCAAACAGATGTAAAAAGATACATTGTAAAAGGATACATAAAAAGATACATTGTAAAACATGTCACAGCTCCTCTAGGGCTGCGGGAGCGATCAGGAGAGCAGAGCTGTCAGCATAGTAAAGCTCCGCTGATTGCTCTGCTCCTTGATTGGCTGAGGAAAGGAAAATCCTGATGATGCTTGAGCTGTCATCAGGGTTTCCTATTTCCCAGCCAATCACAGAGCAGTAGAGGTAATGAATGGAGATACGTATCTCCATTCACCCCCTATTGCCCTGGTATTGCTTGCGGTTACAGGTAATTGAAGGCACGTGCATCAACACTACTGCTAACATACCACATTTTTTAAAGAAAAAAAAAAATAAATCCTTTAGCAGAGTAGTATATTGCTGATCACATGAATGATTAGCTTCTCATTAAAAATGTGCAATGAACAATTTACTTTAAAAATCAACTTTTTATTACTTACACTTAAACGGGTAAACCATCAATTTTTTATTATTGTGTAAGTGGTTACAATCACTTGATGAATCAGAGTAAATTGCTTTGCAGAATATGAGGAAGCTGGTAAATGATGCCAATCAGAAGGATGTTGGCATGCTAATGATTTTAAAATAAGTCAAGATTTAACCATTTGCTAGCATGTATTGCGCATGAACTAGTATTCCCACTCCTTGTCAAAAGGAGTGCCAGTTTCTACTCTGGGTGCTTATGTATTACATGTACATAATTAAAGGGGCCTGTGGTGTTTGTAAGCAATCTCATGTAGTTCTACTTTTTAAAGCTTAATCACCTTACCTTATATGGCAATCAATGTTTTAACATGACAGTTCAAGACAAATGAGATTATTTTAATATGAATTTGTATAGCAAATCCCCACATATTCCCTTTCTATACAGAATCTAACCATTTTATTATAAAGTTCTTGGATCATTTAAAGTCATTGCTAAATAGTCTGTCTTTTCTCTAACCATGTAATGAATCCTGGTGTTGAAATGAGAGTCCATTTTGCCTTACAGTCTAAAGCTGCGTACACACTTGCAATTTTTGTCGTTG
The DNA here is from genome assembly GCF_032062135.1 of Pyxicephalus adspersus. Taxonomy (NCBI): domain Eukaryota; kingdom Metazoa; phylum Chordata; class Amphibia; order Anura; family Pyxicephalidae; genus Pyxicephalus; species Pyxicephalus adspersus. The sequence continues at coordinate 101,766,151 of NC_092859.1, forward strand.
GAAAGGATCTTTCACGATCCTTTCCAACGACAAGGGAGTGCACGATGCATGAACGATGCTGTACATACAGAACCGTTCATGCTCTATGGAGAGGGGAGGGGGAGAGCGACGGAGCGGCACCCTGCTGCGCGCTCTCCCCTTCCCTTGCATTAGGATCGGCTGTCGTCCATCGTCCGTGGATCCGGCAGGTCGGTTGTCCGGACGATGGACGACACTGACTGTACACACGGCAGATTTTCGCCCAATAATTGGCCGATGCCGATTATCGGGCGATAAAAATCTGACGTGTGTACGTAGCTTTACACCTAAGATTACATTCCCAGTGGAATACGTCTTTCAAGTCACATTGGTCAAAAACTTTAGAGTTATATGATTTCATATATGTTCATATATGCTATATGATTTCACACGGTTCAGATTGGTTCAGAATAAATGAATAATAAAACTATAAATGAATATTTAATCAATAATATGTCAGAGTATGGTTAACAATCTAAATCTGATGCATAAAATAAGTGTCTTTATTCCATAATATATTGTTGTTACTGATATATTATTGTTACTCTGAGACTGTTGAAACACAGACATAAAGCCTACACTCCTTTTAGTGTACTAGAATAACTTATTGATTTTGGCAACATATCTTCTAATGTAGTACAGTTTTTGTTTTTGTAAAGATGAGGACTGCTTTTTCCGGTTTTAGAAAATCAAGGTTGTGTGGATTACCAACTTGCCATAAACTCAGCCTTTATAGATAGAGCTGTCGATATTTCCAAAACCACACCATACACATATTATCAATGTGATCGGACACAGTAGATTGTCACATTTTAATGTGTCTCATAATAGGAGGTCAGATAGGCCTTAAAAAAATAAGTGCATCAAATTTACCCCTAGGGAAACTTTATAGACATAGAGGTGGAGGGCAAGAGGGCCTTCCAAAGTGGGGAAAAAACCCTTATAAAGCCTGGTTCAATTTGCTTCAACAGGGGAAAAAAATCCTGATCCCATGAGGCAATCAGAGGTTCCCTTGATCAACAGTCTCTGTTATCTATCTAGAAAAGCACCCAGTATTTTCCTAAAGCAACCTCTAGTACTTGCTGAAACTTGTTCCTGAGGGAGCCGATTCCACATTTTCACAGACCTTTGAAGAATCCCTTTCTTATCCGGAGATTACATTTCTTTTCCTCCAGACGCAAAGGGCCTGATTTAACATAGCTATTCAAGGCTGGAGAGGATACACTTTAATCAATAAAGCTGGATGATCCAGCATACCTGGAATGGATCTGGTCCAGGATTAAATACATTTGTTAACAAATGATGTTTAAGAAATCCATTTCAGATTTTCTGGATCGCCCAGCTTTACTGATAAAAGTGTTTCCTCTGCAGTCTTCGAATGCTTTAATAAATCAGTTCCTAAAAGTGCCCTCTTGTTCTTTGTAATGACCTTAAAGTGAATAATTGGGAAGAGAGTTCTCTATATGGACCATTTAAATATTTATACAGGGTGATCATATCCCCCCATAAACATCTCTACTCAAGGGAGAATAGTCTCAGTTCAGCTAATCTCTCCTCATAGCTGAGCTCCTCCATTCCTTTTTTTAGTTTAGTTGGCCTTCTCAGCCCTCTCTCCAATTCCACAATATCCTTTTTGTAAACTGGTGCCCAAAACTGGACTGCATATTCCAGATTAGGTCTGAACAATGGTTTGTACAGGGGCAGGATTATGTCTCCATCTCTGCAGTCTATTCCTCTTTTAACCCCCCTGGCGGCCTGAATATGTCAGTATTTTTGAAGTCAAAAGGGGTACATTGTATGGAAATTTGTTGTTTATGATTGTAGGCCTGTAATTGTTAGGAATATATCCTGGGTATGATCAAGTTTGAAACACAAATCATAAATTATATTATAATAGATTTAAATAATAATAATTATTAAATATTAAAATAATATAATAACAATAAATGTAATTTAATATTTTTTAATCAAAAACACTGAAATCTGTCCTAACAAGGGTGCAATATTATTGTTAAATTCGTATTATTTTTTGGATTTTTTTTTTATTACTTTATTACTGTGAACAATGTGTTAAAAGCAGATTACAATGTATTCTGCTTTTAAATTTTCCCAGCAGGCCACGCCTCCCCACTGACGCTTCAAGCATCCCATCGATCACACCGGAGATGTGATGCCAGGTGACACAGAAGCTTCCCGGCATCGCTGGAGGACGCCGCTGGATCTTGGGGAGAAGGTAGGATCTTTACAACGCTACCCCGTGGCTCGGGGTTACCGCTTTTGGTACAAAAAATACACCCTGAGCCAAACTCAGGAATACCACCAGGTGGTTAATACAAGAAAGTAATTTGCTAGCTTTAGATAATGCTGCTTGGCATTTCACTTCACAGATACTTTGCCTGTTTCTTCAGGAAACAACAATAATTAGACCCATAGTTGCAAACATCATTTAAATAACTTTAGAAGCACTCCAAATATATTTGCTCTCAAATATATATTATTTTGGCTTATTTAAGGAAGTGATATTGTTATTAGTAATTTGGACTTGAGCTCTGCCATTTTCTGTACCTTCTGTACTTTCTGTACACAGAGCTAAAAAAAAAATATTTAGGGGGCCTACATGCTCAGACCTGATCTTTTTGCTATTAATAATTTTTTTTAAAAAATGGGGGTTTGCCTTACTTTGCACATTGTTTTCCACATTTTATTTCCTGTTTACATTTATTACATTCTTTATAATTTTTAAATGATTAAGGTGATCCTTCATTTTTATATTTTTTATATATTTATGCCCTTTTCTTATTCATTATGTCTTTTTTTTACATTAGCTGTGAGTGACATTTTAGCCTCCTAAGGGTATTGACCATTGGAATATATTTTGCAGTGTGTTTGTGTAGAACAGACTTGAAACATTCCCATTTCTGTTCTGTATTATTTTGCCCTTTAGCTGTATCTGTAGTGCCATTATGCCAGTCAATGTTGTGGTTTATGTAGATCACCCATCATTGACACGCTGCCAGCCTTCATAGCCCTTTCTATCTGTGATAGTACAAGTAGTCCCCGAATTAAGGACATCCGACATACTGACGACTCCTAGATATGAACAGGGCTTCCCTGCTCGTTCGTGTGCAGGACGGAGGCTTGATGGGGGGAGGGGGGCGGTTGTATGAATTGTAAAATAATTTTTTGGGTTGTAACTCTTTAATGACCAAGACAAACTCTGCAGTTATTTGTTTTTGCATATCAAAGCACATTTGGCTCCAGAAGTTAATAAATGTCTAGGCTCTACAAATTTTTTTATTTTTTTTTGCTTTGTTATTTTATACAGTAACTGACATCACGCTGCCTAATTACATGTTGAGACAAACATCTGTCCTTATTGCATTCATTAAAATAATGCACCTGTTCTGACATACATACAAATTCAACTTAAGGACAAACCTACAGTCTCTTTCTCGTATGTAACCCGGGGACTACCAGCATTTGATTCTCTGCACTGGGGGGCCTATAGCAGACTCCCATAATTATCTGTATTTTATGCATCCCCATATGCAACTCTACCTATAATGTCTCAACCTCATCACATGCTCCATCGACAATTTCTTCTTTCACATTCAATTTCAGATCACCTCTCACATGACTCTCGTAGACATGACTGTCTCACCCCCCTCTGTCCTAGTTTAAATATTCCTACATTATTCCCATAAATTTTTCCCCTAGCACAGCAGATCCCCTTCCATTTAGGTGCAAACCATCTCTGGCATATAGGTTTACCCCAATGAAAAGTTAGCCCAGTGCTCTAAGAACCCAAACCATTCCCTTTTACACCAGGACTTAAGCCATGCGTTTAGGGGTCTACGCTCCTGTTGCCTTTCCTGTGTGGCCCATGGCACAGGCAATATTCCAAAGAATATAACCTTGCAGGTCCTTCCCTTCAATTTAAAGCCTAGTTCTTTAAACTGATTTTTAAGGAACCTCCTTCTTCCATATATCCTGTCATTAGTTCCAACATGGACCAAGACAGCTGGGTCATACCCAACCCCTCCCAGTATTTTGTCCACTCAGTACACCACATGCCGAACCCTGGCACTGCGGAGACAGCAAACCATTCGGTTGAAGGGATCAAGACGACAAACTATTTTATCAGTCCTCCTGATCATAGAATTCTCTATGTCAACCAATTGTCTACTTGAACTATAACATAGAAGCCTGATTATACTTATCAAGATTTATTGCAGGATTTATGATTTATTGCAAGTATGGCATCATGTTTTGAAAAGGGAGAGAAATAATAAAACAAAATTGTGATGGTAAATATCTAAATAAGATTCCTGTTTTAATCAAGCAGGGCAGATGGCAGTATTAGCATACAATTGTCTAAATTGTAAACTGCATAACTGTTAGGAATATAATTATGGCAAATAATCTTCTTACATTAATAGCTATTATACCATTCATCCTATCATGTGCAAACCAGTTAGTAGAATTAATCATCAAATTGCAATCATTTTCAAGCTGTTAGTTTCTTAACGGTCCATTTATTTTTCTTACATATTATGATGACATAATATGTTTCCAGTGTATTAAATTCCTTTCTGTTTTAATAAAGTACATTGATAGCCTCCATAATGTTTTATCTCTCTGTGTGGCTTGTAGCAAGAGATTTAAATATGCAGAGGAAATAAGCAAGCTCATAAGTAATTTTGTCATTTTTGTGGGTGGCCTTCAGGCAAACCATTAAACAGAAAGATGAGAATGAAATAGTAGAATTGGGTAAATAGACTCAAGCCTTCACAGTTATTTAAAAAAAAATGAATAACAGAGCTTTTAGGCACCTACAGTTTTGTCAGTGAATGTCATTTGTCAGTGAATGTCATCCCTTTTCAAATATACCACTATTTAGAAAATGTAATATTTTCAAAAATGATTTGATAAATTTCTAAACAACTTTACAGAGTAAAACTTTTTCAGGTGAGAAGCAGTTTGCTCAGAAATTATACAATAGGTATGTTGTCAAGGGTTAAATTCCCTTATAGTAACAGTATTTTCACCTAGCTGCACTCACACAGCTCCAGGTCTGAGAAATCAGTATATTAGATCAAAACACTTTGCAGTCCCTGTAGGAACTGAAGGAATTCCTGTGGCTGAGCTAACTACTCAGTGCATTACATGAGATTATAGGAATCTTTTTAGACACATGAACAATTATAGATCATTTTGAAAATTACAATGTCATCATTGTAGATTAAATTAGACAAACCCATCATGCTACTACTTTGATTATTCAGTGTAAGGGTATTTTCTAGAAAGTTAGACCTAGAAGTTTTATAAATTTTTTTAATGCTTGGGAAGTAGGTTAGAAAGTATTAAAGACTTTATTGATATGAAAGCATATACTGCATGAGTTGGTTACCACATTGTGATTGCTTGTTTAGATTGCATTCTGTAAGACAATATGCAACATGCAGCAGTCCTATACTTCTGAGGGGTATTGCTAAAAAATGATTCTGCATCCATAGTCACTCGTTAATAGTGATTCCTGAACGTTGTGATGTTTTTTCAGAAAATATGATGTGATTCTGACTAATGGTTTTAGTAAATTTTCTACAAGGCCTGAAAGTTGTTCTGTCAATGTATTAATTTATGTTATGATGAGTCTAACTGGATTTCCTGGCGAATCTTGGGCAGCATATTCTCAGTTTCTGGATAACCTGTCTGTTTTCTTCTTCTCTGATCCCAACAACACTTTTCTGATTAAACCTCCCATTTTTTTGTCCTATGTTGTTTTGTTTTTGACCTTTTTGAATTCAGAGATTGTTTGTTAACACAAAAAATCTTGGCCTGAAAATATAATTTCATAATACTGCAAATAAAAAAGATATAATAGACCTTAAACCTGTTGTTACTATATATATATAAAAACACACACAAAAAGGGCCAGAGTGGTGATAATAATGTGGATCGTTTTTGAAACTTTGAATATACCAAAGTGCGTAATGTCACTGCTAGGTATTGGGAAAATTCCAAAAGGGGAACTGTGGGTTGAGCTGCAGCACTAGACCCTTATTACCACCTTAGTAGTAATGAGTTTTCACATTGCTTTTCTGCTTAATTTAATGCAAATAATAGAACTTGGCAGCTCATCTTCTGGTTTATTTAAGAATGTTACCGATTGCTACAAAATGCTTTTTCTTTCGTACTCTGCCTGTTTCCTTTATTAGGTCTTTCTAGTAAAGGCCAACTGTTACATATTCTGACAGTCTTTACAGTTACCAAGCAATATGGTAGCCACAGCTCAAGAATTTGAAACTTTCCAAATTGTCCAATTCTGAATAAATTGAAAGGATGTGCAGATCAGCATGTTACCAGAAAATGGATGGTATTACTGCAACTACAAATTTGTAATAGTATTGTTGCCATGGTCATTGTAAACTCCAGGAATGAATTTGTTTTGAATTACATTGCCAGAAATAGGTGGGTCTGTGATGGTGGAGTAATAAAGCAAACAAGATTTGTTTAGAAATTAGGGGGTAAACTCACAAATCAGAAGGATGATAGACTTTGTTTTTATAGTAAACTATCTCATGCTAACATGGTATTACAGAATACTTTATTATTTAAACAAATTGCTTTAAAATTAATTACACAGCTATTAAACTGTAAATGGACAAAGTAGACCCGGTAGAGATTGCACGCAGTTTCTGTTACAACTATCTCAATTGTCATAACACGTCAGTATACATGTCTGCTCAAATACAGGACCAGATGGACATTGTTGTTGGAAGTGTGACATCAGGGGAATAAAGATCACATAGCATAGAGAGCTGGCTGATTTGCAGCCAGCAGGCCCCCAGAATGTCGGAAACAATGACCCGGGATAATAGAGCAAAACAAATGGGACAGTTCAGGAAATCTCAAGTAAACCGAGGAAGAGGTAAATTTTTATGATCATGATGTAGAAAATGTTGAGCCATGCAAATTCCACCACTCTGGTAGAGCTGGGGACCTTCACACCAGGTGAGAAGGAAGGATTCTGTTCTGCTGTTACCAAGCTCAGAAACAACTGGGGTGGGCTAATCGATGAATTATGCCCAGTTAGGATTTTAGTACAAGTAGGCTAAGCATGTCCCAAGGTAATATCCTTTAACCAGGGTAGAGGATTTAATGTAGTCTTACTAAAAGTTAACATGCTGTTTAGAAGCAGAAAGGCTGCACCAGTCTACAACCTTAACTAACAACAACCAACAACATAATACAGTGAAACATCTAGTATCCCTGAATCCCCATTTGATTTCCAGTGATAAAGCAGCTTCCATTTCAAACAAGGATGTTATCCTAATTCATAATGGAGGGAGGAAGTTTAAATGGAACACAGAGTTAAATCACATATAATGTACTTCCAAGATAATGCCTTGCCTAAATATTTGGTGAACCATACTCAGTGGGATTTTTAAGAAGATTGAGTAATGAGTCTGGTTGGTGACCACAACGATAGATCTGTAAATGTCACTATCTTCTGATGAACTGGATACCTGTAATATCTGGGTTAGCCTTTATTAATTGTACCAAAGGTTCAAGGATGTAAATGAAAATAACAGGGTATAGGATGAAGACCTGATCTGGGCCATTGGATTTGGGAAAATAGTCAGACAGATAAGTCTTCACTCTAGTAATTCACTTTTCCATATTGTTGGAGAATAACATTAAAGGGCTATCTCTTGACCTAGCTGTGTTGACTCAATAAGAGTAGTGTTATTACTAGTAGTGTTATTACTCACCTCTCTGGATGACAGAAACACTAATTGTTATTAATATATGAGTTTATGCAGTAGACACAGCAAATAGGAGTCCAAGATCTTGAAGAAAGTGAGCCTTAAGAAAGTCTAGGGGAAAATGACCACAGTTCATCAAGGAAAGCTGAATAAACAAGGGATACGTATGTTTTGTAATATGGCAGGGAAACACTGTCCGGGTCAGGAGCCTTACCTGATGATGTTTTTTGTTGCCTCCCTCAATTTCTCAAAGTATATAGGGGGCTCAAAGGCATTCCTAGCTTGGGAAGAAGGTTGAGAGATTCTTAGACAATGCAGATAAGCCCTTATTGCATCAACTCTAGGACTGAGAGGCACTATAATAAATATTATTAGCTTCATGTAAAAGTTGTGGTAAGTTGCTGCTAAATATTTATTATAGCAAAGCCAAAGACCTGACTTAACATCAATCTGCGATAAAATTTTGCACTCCTGGTTACCATGGAGAGCATTGGCTAACATTTTACAATTCCTATTACCAGACTTGTAGAAAGACCTGCCTCTTTTTGTCAGCATGGTCTCAACTTTTATCTTGCAAAGAGAGGTTAACTTTTCCCAAAGGGTTATCAGCTCCTACATTTGTGTCAATGGATTGTTTATGTGCCAGTTCTAAAGTCTTAATGCTGGAAAGCAAATCAGATTTCTCCTGCTGTAGAGCACAGAATGGGGGACTGTCTGTTTGGAGAGATACATCTAACTCAAAGTCAGTGTAAAAGTTAAAATCAGCCCTAAAAATTAAGTGGCTTCCCTAAAGTCTGCTGAGTGGGTCAGTACAGCTTCCAAGAAGAAGCTTGATTAATATTAGGGAGGTACAACATAATAATGTTACCATCTAAAAAGCCCTTAACCACCTGGGCGTTACACTGATGTCTAGATTTCTGTTCCAAAAGCGTTACACTGTTTTTCATGAATTTTTTTTTTAAATTGTAGACCTGTAACTTACAGAAATATGTCCGAACAGGGTTCTAGTAGATATCATGAATATAAAAAATGTTTGAAACACACAATCATGTAAAAAAAAAATTACTTTTAATAAAATTAAATAAAAGACACAAAAATCAGCTTAAACAAGAATACATAAATAAATGAAAAATACTGAAAATGCGATAATTCCGTATACTGTATAGTAATATATTTTTCTTAAAACACCTCCCTAGTGTCCGTCACATACCTATAGACAAAACCACATAAATATATTTTCTATTATTTTGTATTGGATTGGATGCAGGACTTTGTATTCAATCCAATACAAAATGAGAACAAAATTCAAACTCTCATTTTGTATTGGATTGAATACAAACTCCTGTATCCAATCCAATACAAAATGAGAGTTTGAATTTACCAAATACATGCTTTGTATTTATTTTGAATTATTTTGTATTGGATTGGATACAGGAGTTTGTATTCAATCCAATACAAAATGTGTTTGAATGAGTTTCAATTTGAATTTCCCGCACACGCGCCGACGTCATCGCCGAGGGACACGCACACGCTACGGACGGAGTAGAAGAAGCCGGCCGGCGGAAAAGAAGATGCCGGCCGGCTTCTAACCTGGTCCCGCTGGTTCTCGGAGAAGGCACCTGACGCTGGAGGACGACGCTGGAACACGAACACGACACTGGATGATAACAGCGGGACCAGGTAAGTGATGATTTTAATACAGGGGGAAAAGTTCGGGGTTATCGATAATTGTAACTTTTTTTAGCCCGAACCAAGGTCGGGCTTATCGGTTGGGTGGTAAATAAATAAACATCTGTCCTGTTCACTAATACACTCGTCATGCCGTTATCAGAATTAGAAAGTAAAATATGAACACCACTGGACGCTGAAAGAAAGAACCATTGGTGGAGCCATGGGAACACTGCAGTGGGCAAACAAGACCAGCCAGAGGGAGTAGAATGGTAATGCTATTCAAAAGAGAACATGAGTTTGTTGTTATATTTAGTAAGATCGTTTGCATATCTGGAAGCATCCTGAAAGTTCATTTTAAGATGGAAGTTTGCATATTGTGATATCTTGATTTTTTACATATAGGAGTTAGAGCAGTACATTTTGATAAATTCCCAAGGAAGTCAGAGTTGCTAAAAGCCTCATGTGCAATTTGGCATGTGGGACAAAGTGATAGAATCTATATTTTTTATTTACACACATATACATTAATTGTGTATAATATAATTAATCGATTGTTATATAATAAATATATTATTATTTCATAAAATGGCACGGGCACTCAATGCACAAAACAAAATCCTTGGTGCTCCACACAAACGAAGGAATAAATAAAGATATATATTAGGAACTCCGAGAACTTGCATAGCAACACGGGAATAAATACTATGTTTTTTTCTTAATAAGCTGGCATTTTAGTGAATCACACCCCACCTTTCTGTGACTGACCAAAATGGTTGCTTGATAAAGTACACCAGTGTGTTCTATAATTAGTTCTAAATGTTTAATAGAAAACATACAGTACTCAACACAGACACAAGTCCAAGTCTGAAGTGGAAGATAGGTTTGTATTCTGGAATGAATATGATGGCAACAAAGTTGTGTAATAGGGTCCAAATGATAGGCAGTAAAATAACTTTAAAGTAATCCAAAAATTATCCATTTAGCCAACAAAATGTGAATGCATTTTTTTAAGAATTAGGGTTTCTTGCAAATGGAAGTATAACGTTTCACTGTTGTTTAAATTGTACATACGATTGCTTAGATATACAACTAGGTACTATTGTAACAATAATTACATGCACGTGCAGTTTTCTGTTTTCTGCTGCACAAAATCTTGTGTTTGGGCCAACTAGATTTTAACTAGGGACAACTGAATCTTATATTAGGGGTTTTGTTTATTTACAAATGTTAGTATACTTATTTGTTCTATTTATAAAGGAACCATTTAGAAAAATGTTTCTATTGTCTTTTTTGGCAGTTTAAGAGGTGAAAACAGGAACATAAATGACATTAAATGACGAAAATTCTCCACAGCTTTAGTTTCTATGGGTGACAATCAGTGGTCCAATCATTTTTGAATAAAAAGAGACAAATTATTAGAAACAGTATTACAGCAGATACAATTTATCAAGCATAAATGTTAGTGTACTTGGATTCTGGCATTTTTTTCATGATGGTTTCATATTCAGCAAACCTTCATAACCAAATTAGTTTTCAATGAGGAGATTGACAACTTCATACATGTGCCTTAGTTGTAGCTGTTTTTACCAGCATTGTCTGAAATTGTTTGCTTTGAACAATTTTTATTTATCATATATACAAAGTACACATGGAATTGATAAATAGAAGATTAGGACAAAATGCCACCACACTCTGGGAATACTTTAGTCATGCTTTAAGTATGGTCCAAAAATTTATAAAATAAAGTACATAAAAAGCTAGTTCACCAACAAAAATATGGAGAAAATGGGAACCTAGCTGAACTGCATTGGTAGTTGGGTCAGCAGGGCAAAAATGAATTATATACAGGTAAGTTTTATGACAGCAATCAGCAATATAATGTGATGGTCTATGTTTGCAATGCATTACATTAAAGATATATAAAATCCCTGTAAAAACTACAGTGCTTGGTGTTTGCCCATTTTATTAAGTGAGTAATTCAACTGAAATCTGTTCTGAAGTTCTAAAAATAGTGACCATAATAAAAAATCCTACCCTTCCCAACTTTTCTTTTCTCTACAAAAAAGGCTTTGCTGTAGATACATAATGGCTTTGCACATGTATGACTTTGTTGCACTTTTTTTCTAGTCAGAAAGGATAACTATAGTTTAAGGTTAAAGTATTGTTCATTGACTTTCACACTGTCATGTTGCAACACTGCATTGGTGTGAAAAGCTCTCATGTGTTCTAGCCTTAAGACAGTTAGTGTGCAAACCATATAAACTCCAATTGCCATAACTAAATCCACTACACTGTTGGAAGATAAAATAATGTTATGTTGGGTGCTCTTACCTGGCACACAAGCTACAACAAAGGGCCAGATTAACAAGGAGTTTACATGTTCCAATTTATTGGGGCTAGTCCGCCTAAAGTAGATTTTTTAAGTATAAAAAAATTTAGTGGACTGAATTAACTGATAGCTCTTAAAATCTTTTAAGGATTCGATCAGCAGAAGCTTTCTGCCATAGTTATAGACTCTGTTACTGACAGTCTTTAGGTTTTAGATGCCCCCATAAATATAATAAAGCAGGGAGTTTGGATCCTCTTGTACAAAAATGCATGATTAATTTTACATTGTAATAGTTAATGCACATATCTATATGACAAATCTTTTAAATAGTCTTTATTATGCTCCAGTATTGATGTTCCCTTTTAACATGTGCTAGCTTTCATTTTGTGATATAATTCCGAATATACTGTAAGAAAATGTAATGGTACATGATGACAACAGCTAAAAATATTTCACTGAAAACATGCACAAATACCTTTCAGCATTTCAGTATTTGTTATTGCTGTATAATGGAATGAAAGAAATATCACAAGACAAGTCAAGAAATAAAAGAGAGGGGTTATTGCATTGCAATATATTTTCAGAGCGTTTCCAAACTACCCTGCAAAAAAGGTACACTGGGGTACATGCAAACAAAAAAATGTGCAGTAAGCTATTGCCTGCATCCAAATGTAAGACTCTCTTAACAGTATCCTAAAACAACTGCAACACGTATACTCACAAAATAATAGTATATCCCTAGGACTGGTGTTAGTTATAAGTTTATTATTGTAGGCCATCCTGTATCCTCATAGGTCAAGGATTTGCATATATTGGTATATACTCTATGGTCAAACATTAGTATAGTTTGTTTTGGAACTCAGATGAAGTTGAAAACTAACAAACGCACATAACCAAACACAAGTTGAAAGGAGATTTTTCTGTTGTCAACGGCTTAACATTTAAACAAAGCTCTGTTTGGATTGCATTCCATTTAGCTTCTTCCATATACATGTGTAATTACTGCATTAAATCCCCTTTACAGAACTGTCACTCTACTGGTAAGTAGCTAAGGGTAATGTAAAAAACAGACATTTTGTAAATAAAGTCTTTTTAAGCAAAACCAGTAGCTGAGTCATTTGTAATTACAAAATGCATGTAAGCACATAAAGAGCAGGAGGGCATGCTAAATACAAGGGTGTGTACATCTGTTGCACGGAAAAGCAGCTAACACAATCATTGATTTGTGACCCATGAAGGATGTCATTCTTGTAATAGAAAATTGAAGCAAATCAATATTTCTATGGATTTTTGTATTTTAACTTGTATTTGTATATTGTTTTCAATTGTATCTGTATCGTGTATTTATTTGTGGTGTAGCAACACCACAGTCCAAGGTAAAGTGTACTTATTAATACAATTTCTTAACATGAATTAATGGGACATTACCAGCGATGTTTTAGGTAAAAAAAGGTGCCTTCTGTTATGTTGAAAATTGTAGGCAGCCTAAATAACAAAGGTTCTGGATATAAGAAGCATTGTGGACAATTCAAGCCATCTAAAACTTCAGAGGGTTTATTTTTATAGACAGAACCTGTCCAGCAGACTTCTGTAATTTATACAGAAGGAGATACAACAGGATCAGCAAGAACCAACATTTTGCAGCACTATGAAGTATGAAGCTATCAATATTATTACAAAATCCTGTACCTAGTAACAAGTTAATATACAGTATGTATACTAATAAGAGTATTTAATTAAAAGAAACCTATTGCGAGTGAAATATGTACGCTCCCATTGCTGGTCTACAATTTTGTTTTTTGGCTCAATAGGGTTTTGTTTTTTGGCTCAATACTTTCTAAACATGGAGGAAGAACATGTTCATAGGTAAGGAATCCTTACCTTTGCTAGTTTGTGGCTAAAAGATATAGGGGTACTTATTAAACAGGCATAAAAGGGCATACATTATATCAAAAAAGGACAGCAGAAGGTAAGTATAATGAAAGGTTGTATACCGACATGATGTAATTTTCATTTTCAACAAACTCTATGGCAATTTAGTTCCATCTCCACCTCCATTTGCTCTCATAAGTTATAATAAAGTGTCCAGAAAACACAACATTACATACCTAGCCCTCTTTGAGGAAAAGGGGGGAAATATGCTGCCATGGAGCTTGTCAGGGAATTACTGCAGACTTGTATACAATTTACCTGACAGCTGCATTGCAGCATAATAATGTGAAATAACTAGCCAATACAGTGATTGATACTCAAAATATATTTATGTACACAAAACTGGCCAAAACTAATGGCAGTTAAGGTTTCTATGCAGTAGTAAGAAATAAAGGTATGTATAGAAGACCAAGTTGCAGCTTTGCGGATTGTCTTCTGCAATACATGGCTAGCTGCTGTCTAGGATGAGGATATACCTTGCGTAGAATGAGCAATGACCCTTTTAGGAATTTCAATGCCCATAGCTCTATAGCTCAGGGGGAAAGTGTAAACAATCCACAAGACAATGACCCTGCTTGAAGCCTTACTGAATAATGAAAAGATGCTTAAAATTATATGGCCAATGAGGCCATTTATGGAACCTCTGCTATCTGGGAGGCTTCTTCATCATAACAGCTTTAAAGAACTGAATTATTGTACAGTATTGTGCCTAAGCCCTTTATCTGGGTCTCTTTGATGAAACTGTAGCACAATGTTGTACATGAGCAGTATCAAAGTTTTTTGCAGAATCAAAAAAAATAGAAAAGTATTGCCTAGTTCTATTGTAGACCAGCAGTGGGGCTCCCACCAAGTAAGGTGGGCCTGTCAGGAATTTACTGTAGCAAGGTAGGTAGCTACTGTGGGCTACTCAACATTTATTGATTTACAAACTATGAGGGCAATCTGTATGCTGACATAGAGCTGTCAGAAAAAGTTATTTACTACTATGATCATTTTTTATGAGAAAAGGCCTTCTAAAACTATGACTAGAATACAGCAGTAATGCTAGTCAAATGGTTTTGGTACACTTAGGTTCTATATTCAGTCCCTATTTTTCATTAATGCATTTAGCCACTGTAAACCACAGCTTAAAATAGATTAAAGCCAGACATCCTCAATTTAGAGAATTCAGAAAAAGCATTCTCATTGATGAACCTGAAGTTGTCACATTGTTTTACTGGAATGGAGACTATGGTTACCTGGTTGCAAAGAATGAAAAAATCATACAGCAATAAATTGTAAGAATTGTAAAAAGTAAGATAGTTAAATTTAAGACTTCCTTTAACCCTGATATTTTCACATGAGCACAAAGCCACAATGTTCTTCTTGCTAAACTGTGATGTTCAGTTGCCAAAGAGAATGCATAGGTTTACACGATGTGCACAACACAGAGAAAGGTGTTCTACAAACTACAAAGAGTTCAGTTGTACTTTAACTGTACTTTTTAAGGATATCCAAGTAGACCAAACAGCAACGTATATTATATGTAAAATTATATTTATTATTATTTATATTATATATAATATAATCTTATTTCTGTAATTTTTCAGTAATTTCAGCGCTGTCATCAGAAGCCAACCTAGAATTGTAAAGCATTTATCCATCTGCAAAGAAGTTTCTATCTATATTTTACTACGACCAATTAAGAAAGCCTTGTAATTTATTTCTGGGATACATTTTGTAGAGTGTACTTTTGTAGTACAAACATTATATACAATGCTGCTCTATTTACTATGTATTCTTTTTCCACAGACGTTATGGAAATGTACTGAATGGCATAGTGGCTTAGTAAAGTAAACTCCAGAATCATGACAGATCATGGCAGTGTGTTGATGTAATAATCCACAATTTTTGAAGAGTGATCAAATTTTTAAAACTGAAGTTACTAGTAGAATATTCAGATTTGAAACACATGATGATGAAAAAAATTTCCACAACAATTACCAAGGCAGTATGTATGTTTTTGTCCTGATTGGAAATTTAGAAAAATTTGAGCGAAACTTCAGGGCAAGTACGGCTGTTCAACACCCATCATCCATAGTGGTAAGCTACTTTTAAATGTTTGGAAGTAACATCAATGCCCAGATATAATAAAACAAGCTTACACATTTACATTTAGGTGATTTTTTAGGTGATGGGCTTGTCACTGCTGACAGTTGTGAATGTTGGCAAATGCATTCCTTTAGAATAAAATGCTACAATAAATGACCCCCAACGTCTCAAGTCAGGGGTGTAACCAGAACCAGTGAGCAACCAGAAAATCTTTGTATGAATACCTTTCCTTTTTCCAGGGTAGTTGTTAGGATTATAAAGGCTATTGGGCAACCCAAGGGGGATTAATGAAGCATAAACATGTGAATTAAGTTCTGAATGATGAATGTGACCAATTTTTGCTAAGAGTTGGAGGGGTATAAAGTTGTATTGGTAAATAAAACCTGAGTCTGCTCTGTATGATTTTAGGTGGTTGGATAATTAATTAGGATTTTTTTTTAATTCCAGTAGACATAAAGAAACAAATCACCTAAAGAGTTAAACCCTTCCAGTCACCAAAAAGACAAAAACAATAAATGAATCAGTTGCACTTTAACAATTATCACAGAATCTTGCAATATTTAACAAGCAGTGATGAGCTGGTCAATATTCACAGCAAGAAGAGGACAAAGAACTAGTTACCAGTATTGCTTGTAGGCCCATATTTTACCGCATACTGATCTACCATGCCTCCTTCTGCACTGTTACTCTGTTTGGAGGTGACCATCTTGGAATGAGATCAAAGTTTGTCTTTCACAAATCACAGCTGCCCCTTGATAATATTTTTATTTAAAGAGGAATAAAGAAGAGAGGTGAAACAAACACAGATCCACAGATTTAGTTCTTCTAGATTGTCAGGCACACTTTTTAAGGTACTGCTAATGTGCAACTCATATTTCTAAATTTTTCCTATACAACAACAATATTTTAGTTCGGGTCCATTTTAGAAGTGCCCAGTCCCACTTGTATCTTATGTACCTCCTGTACCAGTCATGGCATGAATGTATGTAAACCATTTCTCAAAGCTGTGACTACACAGTGTCAATGGTAATGCATGTCTGTAATGAACACTTTTTACCTGCATGTGAATATTGGAGACAAGTATAATATTTTCCTTTAAACTGAATTTACCTTTAAAGGTAAATTGACTAAAAATGTGCTCAATGGTTCCAGTGTTAGTACCATGACAGCAAACACAGGAAAGTGGAGAATATCTTAATTAGTACTGTCAGATTTCTGCATGATTTATCATATTCAAGGCTTACATTTGGATGCTTAAGTAATGTTTTTCTCTTGCGCGGATTAAAAACTTCTTCACTGAGAGTTTCTGATCTGTTTAAAGTAATGCAATAAATTGCCTCTATGTTAGAGCTGGGGAGGTAGGAAGCATTTTACTTGAGAGGTCTGCACCATAATCCCAGGGATCAGATTCAATTTAAGAAGGTTCTGCCGAAACATAACTGTGTGAATGTAACCAGCAGACTTTATTCTGAATTATAGATTTTTTTAAAATTTAGATATTTATTTGGGAGGGCAAATTCAGCTTGTTAGCAGTAAGTAGATAATCTCTACTAAAAGCTGTGGTGATTTTCTGCTTAGAGACACATCTGGTAAAACAGGGGGATTGATTGTGATAAATATTGCTGTGTGAAATAAATGTTATTTCCTGCTGATAGCATGACAGCTAAACAAGATCTGAGTGTAAAGGCCAATGTGAAATACATGTATAATACATTTTCAGCTGCATAATTGCTTGATGCCATTTATCATTTTTTACAACCTGTCCTAAAAGCATAGAACAGTTTGAAATTGCATAAGCAATTTGTACAGATATTTTATTCTCCCCAAAATTCATTATTTTATTGCATGGCGAAGACAAGACAAAATGCATGTCATTCAAACAGCCTTATTCATTTTGTGATGAATATGCTGTGGGCATGAACTGTTGTCTGTCATGTTTACTTCAATTTTTCTTTAAGACGCAATACAAACAACTTATGTTACACACAAAGATGCATGCAAAAATGACAGAACTATTACATGCAATATGTTAACATGGTAATTGATACCTGACCAATTGGGGAATACATGCTGACCTACTAGTTTCTGCAAAGAGGAAATAAAATGATATCAAGCTGTAACTCATTGTTGGTAATATCCTATATTGTTAATATCTTGTTTATAGATATTTCTATTATCATGTGTATATTGTGTGTAAATTATGCTGTGGATATTAGTGCAATTAAAGTTTAAGGTAAATACTTCTTCCACTGCTGTACCTATATGTGAGGCCATAAAAATCAAACATGATTGTGTGTGCTTCAGCTATACTCCTGTTAGTTGCTATTGGTATTAAGTAGACATAAAATTGTATGCTCCATTAGAACAAGTCACTTCCTATCAAGCATTACAATAAGTCTCTCATTAACTTTATGAAATTAGTGGAAGGAGATACTTGTATTGAGTGAAAGTGACAATAGGATGGCAGAGAACATTACAATATACTTTTAGAGAGAACAGCTCAGAGCAACAGGGCCAGGTAATAAACTCATTACTTTGTCCAAAACAGAACAGTACACAAACCTAAGTAGTTTTCTTCCAACTGCATAGGAGTTTGTTCATAATCTGTTTAATAATTTGACTTGTAACTTTAAGCATATAGAACATCTAACACAGCATTAAAAATCATCGCAATGATAAGACTAATGCTGAAGAAAGATTGTTTAGCTGACTTTTTTAAGTTTATTGCAGAAAAATTTGGCAAGAGAGTGGAACTGTTTAACAGTTTGACTAAAAAGGTATCAGCACTGAAAAAAGTAATTTTTTCAAATGGTAACTTTTTGCAGTGAAGTTTGTAAAATGCAAATGAAAAATTTGATGCTGTTACTGACAACATTAATCTTATCCAGAAAACATAAAGAAAACATTTTAGGACATTTTGCTTTGGCACAGCACGGCAGATTCTGCTTACAATGGTAAAATTCTCATCAAACAGTTTTCAAGATCCCTTTTCATATACTCCATAAGAGATTGGCAGGATTTTGTAGGTTATAACAAGTGTCTTTTTGTCAAGTCAAAACCTGACTGCATTACAACTTTTTCCAGATGTTGCCAGTCATCTACTGGACATAAATTCAAGAATGTTTGATAACTTAGAAAAAAGAACAAAAGTTCCAAATATAATGAAAAATTTAATGCAGCATGGCAATATATTTCAAACTTGGGACATAATATTGCTGAAGTATTAAATACTTATCTTGTGTAAATGTGAGGTTACTCTGCAATGTATTAATACCTATTTGAACTTGGGACATACTTCACTAAATAACAGAATGTTTAAATCTTTGCATGTATTGCTCCATTTCTATACAACATGACTCCAGTTAAATTACACTGCACTACAACGATTTTGCAACTGGGAATAACACAAGTGATTTACATGCTATTGAGTGTGCTGATTCTAAATCTAAACTCAGAATTTGCCCATTGCCTACAGATTTTTAGTTATAGGCGTGCAAAAGCTGTTCAAATGGTCGGTAATTGGATAATGTATTTCTACATGGGAACATTATAACCGTTGCATCTACCACTATGCCTGCTGCCGGCTCAGCTGAATCACGTCCCCTGGTTGCATGCGTGTTCCAGCAACGGCTGGGCATGTCTGGGCAAGTCAGTGAGCTGTCGTCAGAAAAAGGTATGTAAGAGGAAATGGACTATACTTATTGTATAGTACAGCTAAGCCATAGTGAGTCTGTTTTGAGCTAAAGATGAGTAGGCACAGCTGTGTAAATAAGCCGGACAAATTTTGCTACATTTGTGGCGAATTTACCCCATGTGATTATCAGTAGAACATAACCAAGAGGGTGAGATTTGCTACAAGTAATAGTTTGGATGTGAAATTAGAGATCAGTTTGGCGCAAGCCAAAAGACCATCACTCAGACTGCTCATTCCGTATGAGTAAAATTGCTGGGTTTTCAAAGAAGACTAAGTCAAAAATCGTCTATCCTGATTGTGAATCTGCTTCGAAGCCAGTGCCATATGATGCAGAGAATCCAGTGCCAGTCCCTCCCAAATCTGTTGTTACTGACAGTGACATGTTAGATGAGGAACAGGAGAATTACGTCGATGTTAATGAATGTTATGAACCCCAATTTGAAGAGGGTAAGCCACATTTTTTAAGCCAATCAGATTTAGATGATCTTGCAGGGAACCTGTCTTTGTCAAAAGAGAAGTCTGAAATGTTAGTCTCCAGATAAAAGGAGTGGAATTTGCTACAAAAAAAAAATTACAACTGCACACTTTCGTGATCATCACGCAAAGTTTATTTACACATCACACAGGTTATTACAAGCTGGAAAACGACATTTGCTTCTGTACCGATGTGAGTGGTCTGATGATGGAGTTAGGTTGTGATTACATACCAGAGCAGTGGAGATTGTTAAAAGACTTGAGTAAAGCAAGTTTGAAAGCGTTATGGCTGCATAAAGGTAACAAAAAACCTTTTGTTCCTCTTGCTCATGCCGAGGGAATGAAAGAGACATACGAATCCATGGAGGTCATTGTGAAATTGATTAACTATTCAGAACACAAGTAGAACGTTTGTGGTGACCTGAAGGTGGTGGCTTTCCTTCTTGGCCTGCAATTGGGATATAAGAAACATATGTGCTTTCTGTGCCTGTGGAACAGTTGTGATTACAGCAAACATTACAAAGTGAAAGAATGGCCACCCAGACCTGGACACACTGTTGGCCAGTACAACGTGAAGCATAAATCACTCATTGATCCACAGAAAGTTTACCTTCCGGCACTTCATATTAAACTTGGATTACCGTATTTTTCGGACCATAAGACGCACTGGACCATAAGACGCACCAGTTTTTTAGAGAAAGGAAATGAAGAAAAAAAAGATTCTGAAACAAATAGTGTCCTAAAATATTTTATGTGCATTAAAAACCAACATCACAGTCATTCTGGCCGCGCTGGAGACAGGAGAAAAGGCAGAGGGGGGACGGGACAGCAGCTGGGAAGGATACATTTTGATACATTTGGACCATAAGACGCAGGGACTTTTTCCCCCCACTTCTGGGGGGAAAAAAGTGCGTCTTATGGTCCGAAAAATACGGTAATGATAAAGATTGTTGTTGCAATGGATCGTGATGGTATGGGTTTTCAGTATCTGAAAGCAGGCATTTTTGTTGGTCCCCAAATCCGCAATTTGATGCGTGATGCCACATTCAGAGACAAACACAACCCACTTGAACTTGCTGCTTGGGAATCATTTGTGCTAGTTGCACAAAACTTTCTGGGCAACCAGCGAGCTGAAAACCATGCTGAACTCGTAAACAACATGCTAAGAGCATTCTATCAACTCTGCTGCCGAATGTCACCTAAAATTAATTTTTTACATTCCCATCTGGACTTCTTCCCACAAAATTTGGGTGATATGAGTGATGAACAAAGGGAGAGGTTCCACCAGGACATTTCTGTTATAGGAACAAGATATAAAGGCTGGTGCAACCTCAACATGATGGGCGACTACTGCTGGTTTCTGCAACGGAGAGACAGCAGAGAGCCACAAATGCAAAAGCAAGTGCCTGAAACACTTCTGAAATGTACATGTGTTTCAAACAAGGACTCAGGTGAAAATATGTGTAATTGTATATGTTGTTACAACATAAAACTACGTTTTTGTAATGTCATGGAACTATGAGGCAAAAATTAGTTATGTATAGAGATTACATAGTAACTGCGGAATGAGAGAATGTAGCTAATCGTGTCTATACACGTAATTACCTTAAGATCCTGACATCCTAAGCAGAATCTGAATTCAGATTTGCATTCAGCCTACTTGATTTAGTATAGGACATATGGATTAGACCAAGTAGCAGACAAGATTATATTTTTATGATGCAGTGTATTGCTCCACCATAAATATCTTGTATATCTATTTAACATTATGCTATCCTTGTGTAAATAAATTAAATCTAACTTGGTAAGAAGGTCAGGAAAGGTTCTAGAATGAAAGTGAGATTTGCATTTTATATTCAATTTGGTTGTGTAACTCAACCTGTGAATCACTATGCAAATAGTCTTTTTCACACAACTAGGAAAAGTTTCTCTGTTCTTCCAGTTGAGGGATGAGATGAAAGCTGTGAAATGAGAAACTGGTTGAAAATGTGCTGAATTATCTCAGACAATTCTTCCTTTTAAAAGACCAACTACTAAAAAAACTTATTTGTGAAACAATCTTATACGTAGACTCAACAAAAGTATGTCTCACTAAAAGAAATGCGAGGATATGTAAATAATTATTTGTACTTTCTACAAGAGGTAACATTTACACACTAGTTGAATAAAAAGTATTTTTGTCACTTCAACCTTAAACTTGAACTAGTATACAGAGTTGCCTTTGTATTCCCCAAACAAATAGAAGTTGCCATTGTATTCCCCAACAAATAGCAAGTTACTTGCCTATGTTGTGTAACCTAACAGGACAAAATCAATCAAATCTGCTTTAAAATACTGCACATCAATTCGCATAAAGCACCTGATAGAACAATATCCTCTTCCTCTTATATGTATGAAAAATTACACCTTGATTATTTTTCAGCCATTTTGTTTGTAGATTTGCTTGTGTACTTGGGATCATTGACTTAATGCATGTCTAAACTTTAGGTGTCACACAGATGACCTCATATTTAACTCTACAATATTTTGGTATACAAATAAATTCTAAATTCATGACTGCAAAGTGCCAAGCTCCTGTGGCTGAAAAAAAGCACAAATTATTGTTCCTTCAACATGGTGCTTGACTGTTGATATGAGGTTGCATGTGCTGATAAGCTATGTTCGGTTTTTGCCAAACAGGGAGCTGTGCATTATGACCAAACATCTCCACTTTGGTCTTGTCTGTCCAAAGGACATTGTTGCAGATTTGTGGTTTGTTCAGATGCAACTTTGCAAATCTAAGCTGTGTTGCCATGTTCTTTATAGATATGATAATATTTGTTGATATCCAATTATTCAAGTGCATTTGATTAGCAGCACCTGGCTGTTACCTACCCTCTTAACTTCCATGGGTTCTGTAAAGTTGTACTTCACACACTGCCTCTGCATTTTGATGCAGTTTTTGGTGAATAAATATTGAAACAATGTACTATGTCATGTGAAGTTGTTTATCTGAAGATGTATTTACCTATTTAGGACCTGATAAAGACCAGATGATTTTTTACCTGATACACAAAACTTTAGAAATTCTTACTTTTTTTCCTATAACTATAGTAATTAATTCCAGCATTAGAATGTATAAAGTTCCACAACCCTGCTTTACCTTTGAGAGAAAACGTTTGAGGAACGTCATATTTACTGCTTTATAGAAAACAGTCCTTCAAATTGGTTTATATAACTACACAGAGTTGAAAGTGGCGATTTCATGCTCAAAAGCCTAGGCTTTAGAAATGCTTTCAAATTCTCCAGAGGCAAACAGAGGACCATTATCAACAATTGTTATAAATGTTCAAGTTACTATATTTGGTTTCTTTTATATAGTTAACAAAATATATAGTCTGCATTGTCTCTCAGATTTTTTTGGGTTATAAAGCATGACTGCAAGAAAATTTGGCATATGAGCCCAAGTCCCTTAGCTTGAGTATTCATTTCTGATGAGACATACCCATGCTCTGTTTTTGCATATGCCAATATTATGTTCTTCAGATGTAATCAAGAACAACCAGTATTTTACCACTGCAGATCAGATCAACCATAATGAGGGGGGCAGCATAGCAGAAGTATAACTACCAACATGGGATTATGCCAGCTAAGTTGAGGCTGTGCATTTGCTATGCCCACTTCCTCTTGTCTCTCATTACTCTGCTCCCTCTCCCTTTTACATTAAACAGAATAGCACTTACTTTAAATTCACAGAAAGAGCCATCCTCGAGATGGTTAACGGTCAGGGCCACGTGTTCAGCACCTTCAAGAAGGAGAAGAAGAGACACAGTTAGTTACAGTTCAGAAGAGCAAGACCACTCCACCACCACCCCCACCTGATGTCACAATCTGAAGGTATACGGTGTGGTGTTTGAAGAAATACTTGCAGTGATTTTAGGTCATTAGAGTTTGAGTCGTGGTGGTTTTAACTTAAAATAGATAACAAATCCCTTGGCCAAGTCAATTCTGCAGTCTCTGCTTCAATGATTTAAATTATCTATAGTTTAGATAAAGTTTATTTTGCTGGCTATAATCCCATAACAATTCCAACCAAAAACAATTTACACTTACTTGTTGCACATGTAATTCCTGATGGAAATACAATGAAAAACATTATCTTTTTGTTTAGACATAGGTCATCACTGTTAGTGGCTTACATACCTGACTGAGATTTCCCTCCTTGCAGAAATACTGCAATATGTAAATGATCTACCTAAGTTAATACTTCTTTTGATATGTAATAGCATGTCAGTAATCAAGCATGAGCAAAACTTAAAAAAAAAAAAAAAATATATATATATATATATATATATATATATATATATATATATATATATATATATTGTTTCTGTTTTTTAATATAGGTATAGGAACACTTTACAAAATACATAGCTGAGCAATAAGTAACTTTTTTGTAATACAATTCTAGTTACTGTGTTTCCTAACAAATGCAATGAACATTGTCACTGGATAGGAAAAAAAAACCTCAACACATCATTTATTTACATACCTTAGTGTTTTTACACTGACTTACCCAATTCCACAGAAACACCTTTCACACATCGCTTCCACTAATATCAAGTACTTCTCACATTTGTTCCATGATAGCTTTGCTAACAGTCTTCTGCTACATGATAAAGTAACAACAATTTGCAGATGCCCAAAGCTAAAAGACAGCATTAAATCTTACGTAAGTCATCTTTAATAATGCAGTATTACAGTAAAACTATTCTAAACTTTTAAAGTACTGGAGCTAACAAGCTGTTCAGGTTCAGTTTGTACAGAAAACACACAAGAAAAGCATATGTATTTTGGGATAATTATCTCTGCAAAACTATATGGATCTGCAGCTAATATGATTAAAATGCATAAAACAATGTAATTGAACATGAATGATTAGTAGAGGTGTTTAAATCAGGAATTAAGTTGATGCCAATATTTGTATAGTGCTTTTCCGTCGTACGACTCAAAACACTGATATGTTTTTTGGAGGGAACACAAGGTGGTGGTACTGTCACACTAACCTTTCCCTCGCTAAATCACAGGTGCCATTCCCCTGCACATGCAGACAGTTCTGAGCCCAAGTGCACCTGCTCTTTCAGATTTATTCAGTATTACCCCTCCCACCGGCCAATCAGGAAATGGTCTCTTAATCGCCCTTGGATATTTACCTGGCCAAGAGACAGCACTGGTTCATGGAGCATGTCTAAACTAGTGCCGAGCCCCCTATCTCTGCTGAGCATTTCCTCTACACCTGTTGATTGAGTACTTCCTCATTCCAGCTCCTGTGTTAACCCTCTGTTGCCCAGTCTGTTGTTTGCCTGACTGTTCTCTTGTGCTGTTCCAGTGTTCCTCTGTGTCTGCGGTAACCCCCATGTTCCCCATGTCACCTGTGCCTCCAGTCGCTTCCTGTGTTGCCTTGTGTCTGTGCTGATCCCCCTGTCACCTGTGTCTATTTCCTGGATTTCTGGTTCTTGACCCCTAGCTGTGTTCCTGACCTCTCTTGATTGCTGTCTGCTTCGACCTTCCTTTGGCCATTCTCCTGCCTAGTGATTTTGTACTATGCATTTCCTCCCCACTCTGGTGTGCCCAAGCTCTGACGAAGACCTGGCATGGCTGTCACAAACAGATATGGCTGAGCAGATGATAAGCCCAATTCTAGAGATTACCCCAAAAGCAAGTTATCTATAGTTCTTATTTTATGTATTTTTAGTGTCATCATTTACTAGTAGAACAGTAACAATAAAAAAACAAAACATCCTGTTTGTTCCAGGAAATGATGCAATGTTCATTGGTTACTAGTTGGCATTAACTTGTTTTATATTGCATCAACTTATTAAGCAGTGCATTACAAAGTCCTTAGTCATGTCACTTATAGCCTTTCAGACAGGCTGACATTTTAATGTTCGTACAAAATTCATATGTCATAAACACAGTCAAAGGCCATTTTTTTTTTTGGAGGGGGAGTTTAACCTACTTCCTTGTATTTGGGATGTGGGAAGAAACCATAGTGACTAGAAAAAACGGATGCAAACATTGAGAACATACAAAAAACTCAATCCAAGACAAGATTCATACCTGGGACCCTAGGGCTGCAAAAGCATGTGTGATAATCACTAAGCCACCAAGCTACTATTAGTATGGTGGCGTGTGAAAACTAAAGGCAAGGATAGATAAATATCCAAGGCATCCTTGGGCAATTAGAAAAGAAGATAAAAGTGGGTGTCTGTAAACAGTGGGAGAGCTTTAATGTTTAGGAGAGTCCATTCCAGTCCAAATTACCTACCCAGTGTACATTTTTACCCACTTGAAATCCATTCACCAGACTTTACATACTATTGCAGTGCAATGTAAGGCTGAGTCATGTGAAGAGAACGAAGGAGCAGCCTTCTTTGGCTCCAAACTGTCACCATAACTAAGATCAGACAGCAGACAGAAGCAGGTGGATGCAGTGAAAAAATGCTGGAGTATTGGAACTAGAAAATAAAAACAAATTGGTGGCCACTCACAGCCCCAGGTCCCAATATAACCCACATGTGTGCCCCAAAGCTAGTGATAATGCACTAAGCAAAGTTCCAAGATAGTATCAAAAACTAATGCCCAGAGAAGTGTTTCACCCTGCATTTAAGTACATTTTTATGCACCAAAATCCACAGAGTTTGCAGCAAATAGTTACACTATACATGTAACATGTAACATTATCAGGATGCAGGTACGGATCTTAATAAAGGAGACTCACAAGTTTCTGAAATGTCACATTGGTTATTTTAACTTCCAGTAAATCTTTGCTTTGGCACAGGACTGAGGTGTGCTGGCAATTTTTTATTAAAAATAAAAATTATATTCATAGACAAGTCAAGGCCATGAATGATGTAACAGGGAACACAGAATTCAGACAAGTAGGAATATGGGAATACAGGGGAACATAAACCCAGGGATACAGTAATGAAGAAAGCCAGGAACCAACAAAGAATGCCCATGAGCTCAGCAAAATGTTGTGGAACTTTTAGCACTTTGGTAGAGATCATGCATATTGAACAAGCTAATGATGACTAAACAGCATCTGTAGTGTTAGCTGAGCCAGGTGGTAAAAGCTGTAGGTGATGCCAAAACCTAATTTGTATAGGTTGTCAGTAAATACCTAATTGTATTTCTCCCACTAATCAATGTTTTTTTTTACCCTTTTTCTAAATTTGTATTGTGATTTTCATTGTTTGCTAAAATGATGGCCCAATTTGGTATAAAAAATCTCAAGAAAATAAAATTTGCAGTCACATGAAATTGTGTTTTAGTTGCAAATTTGGAATATTTCAGCAAGGAGAATCAAATATTTTACTTTGATTCTTTAGAGTAGTACAAAGTCAAAGAATGATAATTAAAAACAATTACACAAAAGCCTTATTTAATAATGAAAATCAAAGAACTATTGTAATGAGAAAAAAACATAAACCATAACAACAAGCAAGAAGTTTTCATCCATTTAATACAATCAGAATAATTAAATATGATTTCCTGTGGTCAGTATGGGTTCCTTCAACATGAGAAATGTTTTTTGTCTTTCTAAATTTGACCAAATCTCAATTTTACCTGCATGACATTTTTATTCCAGGTACTGAATTATTATTATTAAACTGTTTTATATAGCACATATTATGCAGCTCTGTACATTATATAGGGGCTGAAAATGGCAGAGGGATACCAACAATGACACAGGAGAAGGAGTGAACCTTGCCCAAAAGAGCTTACAATCTAAGAGGTGGGGAAAGTAGTACACAATAGAAGGGGATGTAGACTGTGGGGTAAGTAGTAATGGCTTATGTGACAGAAGATGGGTCGGCAAGTTTGAAAAAATGGGTTTCATAGGCTATTTTAAATGTGCAGAAAGTGATAACAAGCCTGATAGGATGAGGAGGAGAGTTCCAGAGAGTGGGGCAGCCTTACAAATGTCTTGGAGCCGTGAGTGTGTTGGGATTATGAGTGAGGAAGTCATTAATAGATCATTGGAGAAATTAGGAGAGCAGCTAGGGGTGTATTTTTTTTATCAAGTCAGAAAGGTAGGTTGTACAAGAGGTGTGAAATGACCATCCTTTAGTTACAATAACTGGAAATACCCATTAAAAATAATGGTAATCCACCACGAGGAGGACTATCATCAGTAAGGGTAAATGGCTGTGCTGGTCTAGGTCAGGGCTGTCCAATTGCAGTTTTCTAGTGACAGGATTATCAAATATTTTAGTATTTTTCCAACATAACACAGTTAATTTACTAGCGTATGTGTCACCCCGCAGGACTAGGGGATCTTGTTTCGCATTCCTGTACAATGCTTTGTTCCTGCCTGTCAGCAGTTACCAGCCTCTGTGTGTATGGGGGCAGCAACCTGGCAACAGCCTGCAGTGCAACATCCTCACCACTAGAGGCTCTGGAGAAGAACAGGCTGTTGCTTAGACTCTGTATCAGTGCACGTCTCGCCCAACAAGGCTGGTAAGACGGAAGGTCCACCATCCCGTCCTGTGTCACCGTGACAGTATGGTTTACAAAGAGTCAAAATATGGTATGTTTACATGTAAACCCTGATCTGTTTATGGCCCTCATGGCTGAGTTTGGACAATGCTGGTCTAGGACATCCTTCATAATACATACCAAAAAAACTGCTGGCTGTTAGGGTTTGATCCCAAAGGGCTTTTGTCTTCCACAGAATGAGTTTTGTAGATACAAGCTTTTTGTAATTTTTTACAAGCTTTTTAAATTTATGTTTGAATTTATGTGTGAGTATGTATCTGTATATGTTGATAAAGAAATAGCTGTCATGCCACCTGTGATGAATACTTGTAAAGCTTTTTAGCCTAGTATAAGATATATTTTATTTTATCATTTACAACATTTTTAAAGTCTGAAAATATTGAAACCTAGAAAAATAAAAAAGATTACATTTTAAAACATACTCATTGGATTTCTGGGAGTATTGATTAACAAACAAACAAAACATATTGGTAATTTTGTTGAATATTAATGAAGAAAATTTAATGCTGATGTGATTATCTGTATTAGGAATCAATCTCTCTGCATTATTATACAGTATTTATATAGCGCCATCATATTACGCAGCGCTGTACATAGTCCATAGTCGTGTCACTAACTGTCCCTCAAAGGAGCTCACAATCTAATGTCCCTACCATAGTCATATGTGATTTATTATAGTCTAAGGTCAATTGTTAGGGAGAAGCCAGTTAACCTAACTGCATGTTTTTGGAATGTGGGAGGAAACCCACGCAGACACGGGGAGAACCTGCAAACTCCATGCAGATAATGTTCTGGCTGGGGATTGAACCTGGGACCTAGCGCTGCAAAGGCCGGAGTGCTAACCCCTGAGCCACCGTGCTGCCCGAGCTTATCTATAATGCATATGCTTTTTACAAAAATGAGTTTTCTTATAATACATATTAGCATGTTAGTCAGGATTATTTCAAATTTACATTACATAACAAACAAAAAATAATTATTTAGCTCTAGTCCAGGGATGGACTGAGATGATGTCTGTAGCCTCGTGCAAGCAAGAAAAGGCATTTTCTAAGTCTTCCTCTCCTAATAACTACAACATTGTACTTTTTTAGCAAGGTCAAAAGGAAAGAGCTTCAGAAGTTGCATATCTATATCAGTATTCAATGTTATTATTATTTTTTTTTTCAAAAAGCAAATTTTATTTATGTACAATGTATCAAAAAGTATATTGTTTGCCTGTTCAGTGACTGGACAGACTAGACCTTGCTCAAGGAAAGGGGAAGGAAAATGAGTGCGCCTGTGCTTCCTGGCAGCTAGGAGGGACATTATGAGGCAGTAGATAAATTCCCAACACCCCACAATGGAGATGGTGTACTTAGTGATGCTTGTACTCCTAAAACAATATTTTATAGAAGTATGCTAGAGGCAAAATAGAGTGAGGACTCACACCACAATAAATTCCAAAAATGATATGGTTTCATTTCCATAGCCTTAGAAGACCCAGAATAAAGAGATATTTTTTAGAATTTCCAATATTCATTCTGGTTACAATATTCATCCTTAATGTTACTTTTCAGGGTCCCCTCACACCACCAATAAGAAGTTGAGCATCATATTTTACAGGATTCCCCCTCTTGTTACTATGACTAGTTTCTGTAGTTTTAGTTTTTGTAGGCACATTTGTTGTTCCTACCCTAAATATCCCTATGTCATGATGGTTTTTATCCCTTTTGTTTTACCCGCTGTTACAACCAGACTGTATGATCGACCTTGACCTAGTTAAATGCTTTGCAGTTGACCACCCAATACTCTGTTATCACCATCTTTGTATTATTGTGATGTATTGTATGCTGAAAATTACCAAACCCTAATAAAACATATGTTAAAAAAAATATAAATACAATAAATGAACCGTTTCAAGCACAAGATATGTTATCCAGCCATCCGACAAAATGGTAAAAAAGTAAATTATTCTTACAGCCACCTCAACACATTTCAAAAAACTTCTTCCTTGCAAGGTGTTCCAATAATATGAGTAAGATGGCAACTGTGATATTAGCAAAAGAAAAACAGGTACAGTAATACCCGGAAATTTACGCTTCTGAATCTACGGGTTCACGAATTCGCATATTTCTTCCTTTGAACCTAACACTTAAAATTCGGTACTAAACTGTATCCAAATCAGCTTATCCATAAAAGCATAAAAAAGTTGTTAAAAGAAAATGGATCATTACTGAAAGTATGGTAATTTTATTTCTAACAAGAGTTCAGCGTCTCAGAGAAGACGCGGTTTGGCACAAGTTGGCTTCCAAAATTTGCGTATTTTCAAAATTCGTGGGGGTGTCTAGGAACGTAATCCCCGCAAAATTTCGGGGTATTACTGTCTATGGAATGCCAGATCTGTTGGCAACAAATTACCTTCCATACACAACCTCCTCCTTTCTAAGTCTCTCAACTTTCTCACTCTCACTGAAACTTGGCTTTCCTCTTCTGACTCTGCCTCTGCTGCTGCTCTCTCTTATGGAGGCCTGCACTTTACACATTCTGTCATTTGCAATCCCTATTTAATGTACAGCGCTGCGTAATATGTTGGCGCTATATAAATCCTGTTTAATAATAATAATAATATAAATTCAAACAACCTATAAATATACATAATTCAAAGAGTGTGTAACCACCTACAAAAATACTATAAATTTATCACCATAATAGTTACATAGAATGCAAAAAATTAAGTCTCACCTAGTCATGGTTACCATTGGTAACAGCCATCCAAGGAAGGTATTTATTATATCATCCAAAAGGAAGTATAAAAAAAGATATGGACTCCATAGCAATCGTCAATCTGCTAATACACAGCACAAAAAATACAGAAAAAACATAAGGGTAAGGACTTGTTGGAAAAGAAATCAATCATGTATTGGCATATCCAATATTTGCAAAGATATCTGGCTGAGGGTATGAACCCAATTGGCTTACAAGTTCAGATTTTATTGAACAATTAAAGGAGCAGTGGGAAGAGGTGTTAGATAGCTCCTCAGATAAGCTGATGCAGCTCCTGGTTAACTATTACAATTTGGAACTTATCAATGTGGATAAATATGTTCATGAACTTTTTGTTGAGTATAAGGGTCCTACCGAGCAGGAAGTATTCCAACAGTTCCTGGAAGAATTGAATGTTTATCTAGAAGGATTCAATTAAAGACTGATTAAGAAAAAGATAAGATATTGGAAAGGGATAGGCAGGCTTTCAAAATGGGAAAAGCATATGAATGACAATATAGGAATAGACAGACCAAAAAGAATGATGAATATGATACAGATCATTCTTTTCAATCCTCTGTGTCCTCTCAAGTATCGAATAGACTATCTAGATTACATCTACCAGTTTCTTTTTCTTGATTTAAGCAGGGTAAAAAAACAAGCTAAGGGCATGTGGTCTCAACGGCGC
Organism: Pyxicephalus adspersus; assembly: GCF_032062135.1. Taxonomy (NCBI): domain Eukaryota; kingdom Metazoa; phylum Chordata; class Amphibia; order Anura; family Pyxicephalidae; genus Pyxicephalus; species Pyxicephalus adspersus. The sequence goes on from NC_092859.1 coordinate 101,798,100, forward strand.
AATGAAGATATGAAATGTAAATGGGCCAGGTTTACAGTTAATTTGACACAATTAAATTTGACCCTGAGGGCTCCAGTATTGAAACTATCAATCCGCAGACGATCCTCACAGATGGAGGGACAAATGCCAGTAAAGTGCTTAAACGATACTTGCTGAAACATATTTCTAACAAAGTGGCCTATCAGAATTCTCTGAATAGGTACTTCCTAGGGAACTCACATTCTGTTTCGCAAATTTCCACACTGTGCAAAGCCCATAAGGTGGTTTTCAGAGGACAGGGTATTTCAGAATCAACTAGGCTTAAAAGGGACAAATTATTGCAATTATTGCAAAGCTCGAACAATGATTATATTCAGCTCCCCTGGTGCAGTGTTTACGCCAAGTTGCGGACCTTCATAACCAACTTAGACAACTTGACTTGGAGTCAGAAGTCAAACACCTTACTGGCGCAACAAGTCAGAGAAATAATGTCCAGATCTACACTACAAGAGCTTTGTGATACCTTGGGGGGAGGCTATCGCACATATATTTAGTGATTATTATGCTACCCTATACTCAGCTTCTTTTTTTTCTTTTAAAAAATATGCTCCCACACTGGTGCCATGCAGGTCTCACTTTTTAATAGCTGTCTGGAGGGGTCCCCAATCAATGCTCCATTCCTAAATCTCAGTATTCCCTTTGCCAGGTAAGGATCCTCAAACTCCGTTTAGCTGCCACCCAATAGCACTACTTCTAAATTAGTAACCCTTCTACTACATTAGCAACCTGAACCTGACATATTTTTGCTCACACTAATACATAAACATCAAGTTGGGTTCATTGTGGCGTGCCAGGCTGGGGACAACACAAGATGCAATATTGATATCATCAACATGGTTAATAAAATGGACATGGGCCAGTAATTTTAAACTTGGACGGTGAGAAAGCATTTGATCAGCTTAGCTGGTCCTTCTTAATGCAGATTTTACAGTGGGTGGGGGGTGCAGGGCCCCTTCCTGGAAGGAAGTAAAACTCCCCCATGCTAGCTTCTCTCCATTTATCATCCGTAATGGTACTAGGCAAGGCTGCCTGCTGCTGTTTGCCTTATGTATAGAAGATTTAGCGACAGTGCTATGGCAACATCCAGATATTGCTGGAGTACCCAAAAGAACCCAAACCTTCACTGATCTACTGATCTGCTCATTACGTTGCCTAACCTACATAGGGTATTGGATGATGATGTATATGGCACCCTCTCAGTCTACAAAATCAATCTCACTAAAACTGAAGTCTGAAGAATTTAACCTGCCCCTGAATATGGTACAGGATCTTCAATCCACCTACCCATATAACTGGAAGTTGGACTTGATCAAATATTTGGGGATGTATCTGATCCCCTAATACAATTCTCCCTACAAATGTAATGTAATAGAGTACCCTCCCAGTGTCCTTCTTTGGACGTATAGCCCTGATCAAGATGTCAATTCTACCCAAGCTTCTGTATTTTTTTGCCACATTGCCAGTAGCTATGCGATCCTCAGCGCTTATGCAACTGCATACGTTAGTGATCAATTTCCTCTTGGAGCCATAAGATGCCACCCATTTGGGACGTCTAGCCTCCTTGTCTACCCTGCGGTTGTTTAATCCCTGGACTAAAATTGAAAAATTGTGGGTGGCCACCACCCACCCCAACTCTCCGCTATGGAGCTCTTTGTGTCAAATTTTAGATGCAACTCTCTTAGTCCCTATACAGTTACCAGGCGTGTCTGGCAATACTGTAAAAACATAATATGCAGAGCTTTACAAATTCCATTGTCGTATCAATAACTGGCCCACAAGGGGGCTCACAATCTAATGTCATAGTCATGTTTCACTAACACAATCTAGGGGCAGTTTTAGAGGGAAAGCTTATTAACCTAACTGCATGTTTTTTGGGAAGTGGGAAGAAACTAGAGCACCGGGAGGAAACCCACACAGACACAGGGAGAACATACAAGCTTCTTGCAGAATCCTGGCCGGGATTCAAACCTGTGACCTAATGCTGCAAAGGTGAGAGTGCTAACCCACTGAGCTGACCGTGCTCCCTTAGCTATTCTTTTACTCTTCAATCCAGAGCTTCTGTACAGCTGTACACCTTCCATGGTTAGGCCCTGGCGAGCTAGCCCATTTTGGGCAGATAATTCATCCATGCACCTGCAGTTTTTTGTCCTTCTTGGAGGTCGAGCAGAAATTTGAGGTCCCACGTACATCCTTCTATAGTTACTTGCAGATCAGACACTCTGCCCAGTTGCTAACCAAAACCTCTTTTGGGAGTGTATGCCCAGGGGAACCTTCCCAAGGGTGCTTGATATCTGAGATATATCAAATACTGCCAACGGAATCAATTACCCCCCTTTTGAAGCATTATTACATTCAAAAATTAGTATTATAGGTAGCAAATTTCCTCAGGACCTGTGGAAGGTCATCTGGCAGCAGGATCAGAAGAGCTCACTTTGTACAGTTTACAAAGAGAATACTTATAATATTTTAATGCACTGGTACCTCACTCTGGATCAGGGGTAGGCAAACTCCGGCCTTTAGGCCAGATACGGCCCAGCCAGTAGTCAGTTCCGGCCTAATGCCCCCCTGGTCGATCCGGCCTAATCCCGGCTGGCAAGGGTCAGCAACCTGCGGCTCTTGAGCCTTCTTGTTATGCCTTCCTTCCCTATTTACCGCGGGCAGCGTTACCACTTCTGCCATCGGGGTAAGGGGACATTCCCTCCCCTCCGTATGCATTGCCGAGGAGAGGGATTTCCTTTCAGGAGCATTTCCTCTCCTCCGTATGCATTGCAGGGGAGAGGGATTTCCCTTCAGGGGCGTTCCTGGTGGGGAGCCATTAGCACAGGACTCGAGAGAGAGTCCGGCCTAGTGTTCCTTCTTGACTTCCTAAAATGATTTAGTAGCCAAAAAAGTTTGCTGACCCTTGCTCTAGATGTTCTCCACACACTTTTTTCCACCACAAGCAATCTGTGCTAGCGATGTGGCTAGGAATGTGGGACCCTACACCATATCTTCTTGTCCTGTCCGTGTATTGTACCCCACTGGCATGTGGTCAATGACCTTCTCAAAGAGATGTTAGGGGTTCCCATCTCTTTAGATCTACTAATCCATCTACTAGGCTTACCTATCCGGGAACTCTCCAAACCCAAACGTATTGTTGCTAGTGTTCTAACCGCTGCAAGATGTTTTATAGCCAAAAGCTGGAAGCCAACCTCCCCCCCACCCCTCCCCCCACCCCAACTCTTCTGGCTTTGCTTTCTAGAATAAAAGATATACAACTAATGGAACAGCTGACAGCCCAGATTTATGATCATCTAGATAAATTCAATTGGATCTAGGCATCTTGGGACTATGTAGTCTCGCACCACCAAATATTCACTATTTATTGTTGCTAGTAAATGAGATTGTATGCAGGAACTCTGCTGGTAGTGGGTGGTGTGACCATTATGATACAACCAAGACTCACTTTCCTCCCCTTCCCTACTAATTTAGGTCCTTCCTGTCCTTTTCCTTTTCTATTTCTATGTTTTGTAAATTGTGTAATCTAGATATTTAGAACAGGGGAGTCTCCAACCATGCTGGTACAATGGAACAAAATATAGGTTACTGAACTAGTTAGTGCTCAGCCATGTGCAATGTTATCCTTCTTCTTTCACAGACCAGCATATACAATAGAGCTGTTCTCCAACCTGGACTCACAACTACCAATTGTTTGAACTGATGGTGTTTATCTATTTACTTTTGTATCTTTTTTAAATTTTGTTGATGTGTAAATTCCCTGTTACGTTTTATTGGTTTTCCATTTTCAATAAAAAATACATTTATAAAGAAAAGTGGTTGGGAATTAGGAGGTTGACTTTGACTACTAATACTTTCTCAACAAAATCAGAACATCTTACCCCCCTTAACATTCCTATTTTAGCACAGGAACTTCTAACAGGCACTGTAGCCCCAGGAAGAAACTCAGAAATAGACTGGTACCTCTTGAAACAAATACAGGACAAAAACAAATAAATGTTATCAATCTTTTGGAGTATGTTGTTTCTCCATTTGAACTTGAGATATTTGGTCTTGGCTGAGTTTCTGTCCTTATTCAATTAATAATAGTTTTGGTCTTTTTGCAAGACACTTATTCTTTATTAACAATGTGCAAATGAGCTTTGATAGCTTAGGGACAATTGCAAGGATTATTCAATGAATAACTTCAGAATCTTGAGGAATTCGAAGGAACTGTTGGATGAGTCTGAGCAAACCAGCAAATGATAGTGAAGTCACCCTAATGGAACCCTCTGGATTCCAGAGTGTATTTAAAACCAAATCACAGAGTTTTCAAAACTTACAGAAGATTGCAAATATTTTTTGAAGCAATGTGTTTGGACATTCTAAAAATTGTTGTGTTATCAGGTAATTTCAGATGAATTTCTATCGCATTGTAATCAGGAATATTACAGTATAATTAAGGGTGCATTGGATGAGGGCTATATTGACAAAGACCTTTTTAACTTTTTAAATATAAAACAAACCCAGTTGCCTACTTATCATGCTTTACCAAAAAAAACTCTGGGTTTTTTGTGTCAGGTGTTGACTGTTTAACAGCTAATGCAATTATGGTAATTAATCACTATTTGAGGCCATATGTGACAAGCTTACCTTTGTATTTACTAGATACATTAGAACTTCTTAAAACAATGGAAGATATAATAATTCCACTGGAGGTGTGGCTAGAAGTTAGGGGTTAGAAGTAGAAGTTAGGGGTTAGAAGTAGTTAAAACATTTCTCCTTTCTCTCCTCCAGTAAATTCTTACTAGGAAAATATTTATCTTTAACAATACCCTATATCTCCAGGTAGAGAGGGTAGCAATAGGGACCTGTTGTGCCAACCTGTGCCAACCTGTACCTGGGAAGGTAGGAGAAGGAGATGTTTATGGATGATGATTTAAATATGTTCTTGGACCATGTTCTACATAGGAAAGGGTACATAGATGGTATACTGTTAATCTGGACTGGTACCAAACACTTATTACAACAATTTCTAGAGAAACTAAAATACATATAATTTAAAGTTTACCATGACACTTGACCGAGAAAACCATCCTTTTTTCGATGTTGGAATTTTGATTCAACAGAATAATGTAGTAGGTACTACACTTCACCATAAGCCTACAGCAGGCAATACAAGCTTGCATATAGAAAGTCCTCATCCTTCCCCTTTACTGCGTAGTATCCCATACTCACAATATGTTCCCTTAAGCTGTAACTGTTCAACAGATTTGGAATATCAGTTAAAAGCTAAGGATTTATGACAGAGACTTTTAGAGAGAGGCCTTAGTAGGAAACTGTAAAAAAACTTACTAAATAGCATAGTAAAAAAGCAAAGTAAAACTTGGCATCAACTGATGGTGCTTGACATTGTAACAATGTGTCTTTCATCCACTGTGTGAAGTCTATTTGGCCATTTACTGCATTTTTAATCCTTGTCATTGCCTGTGCTACTGCAGAGTTGCTTAAACAGCACAGCTGGAAAAACCTTTTTCAAAATTGCAGCCTGAGAGACCTTGTTGACGTAGTAGAACCACTCTGTGTCTTGTTGCTGTGCTCAGTTTTCTTTCATAAATATTCTTTATTCAAGAAACAGTGTACTAAGAAAGTGTTATCAAGTGAAAGAGAGAACATAAATCACACACAATTTTTATTCCATGTCTTGAAGGTTCATGCTGTAAGTTTGTAAGTATTGTGAAGATTAGCGTCAAAACACACTCGCTGCCCATTTTTATTTACAAAAACTCCAAAAACTAAATAAAATGCAGAATTTTCCCTCACAGGGGATCAATGTCATGAACACATGACAATAAAACACACACATTTTAGCCTCCTGGCTCTGGTCTACCAAACCTTAACTTTGGGAGACCTACTCCCAACTCACAGGCTCCACACAGCGCCTCTGCCTGAGCCACACCTGGCCTCAGACTACAACTCCCCTTTCTTAAAGACCTGGTCCAACTTTTATAATCAATGGCCAGGTGCTTCAGAGCCATTCTTAGTCTCTGGCCTAGAAAAGAGATGGAATGCCTGGCTCACCCATTCCTTCCAGGACACTCAGGGCCTTGATCCCAAGTAAAGGGATGCAAATCAGTAGCAAAACAATTATTATTATCACTATCCAGACATTTTAATCCTTTTTTCAGGGAAAATGAGGTACATGATGCTAATTATCCTGCAAATTTGGCATTACATATTTAATTATGCAACAGTATAAAATATACTGCAAAGCAAGGCAAAACACAACATGTAACAAAGATATAGCCAAATTAACAAATGTATGATGGGAAAAAAACTGGGAGGAATGGCATGTGATTTGTGAAGTGCATATAAACCAATCAGCTTTTTCATAATACCGAGGATAGGGAATGAGAGAGGGCAGAGGGGTAAAAGAAGGGAAGTCATCATGACACATTTAAAACAGGAGAAAGATAAAGACAGGGAAAGGAAAGATTATAATGAATCAAGCTGTGCTCACTTTTGGTACTGTAACAATTTTTACATAGAGCTATCTTGGCTTGTTAGTAGATCATGGCTCTTTCTCACTTAGTTTAATTCATCCTACACAGCTGATTCTGATTTAATTATGTTATTTAACTTAAATGTTATCTTGTCGATCATAAGAACCTGTTTAGTATAACTAAACTTAATCATGCACTGCTTGCAAAATATTTTTTTTAGTTTACCTGGGAGAATTGATGCTGATTTAAAGACAAAGTATGGATTAAATATTTGATTTAGGTTTATTTTCTGTTTATACGCTTTGTATGTTGTTAATTGGTATTAAAAATATTTATTTTGATTATTTTTAAAATCATCCTTATTACCCTGTAATATTTGTCTAAAATCTAAAACTTTTGAACAGTGCTTTGTCTTATTACAAAATTATCATAAATAAAACTTATGCAATTGCACACCAATTTTACATAGGCTTATTTTCTGTGACCTGTTTGTTATCTGTTCTCATTGTATAATGAAATTCCTACCACATACAGTATTGTCAGGATCAATAGTGCTAATGTGAATCATTGCAAGTTTCTTCGCTTTCACTGTATTAAATCTGTGAATGTCTCTCCTTTAGTTTTACAGATTCCTGAGTCACCTTTCTGTTGTTAGAATGTTACATTAAATCTAATGCATACCTGCTTTGGATTATCAGAGTTAAAAAAATCCATTTTATAAATAATCATATTTCAAATGCTTCTTAATGGTTTTGCTAATTAATGGTATCATTACTTTTTTTAAATACATGGGGAACTGAGTGAACATTTGGAAAGCTACTAATAGTTGTTTTGAGTCATGGACGAATGTCTGTAATGTGCAATATAACAACGATTTGATTTATGCTTAATCAGAGTGTTCATACATTGAACAGGAGACAACAAAGTGTATGGTTAAACAAGAAAATGCCAGCTTTCACAATGTAGGCATGTTTTGATATATGATAATACATCATCATTAGGGATGTTTGATGGGGTTGTGGGGAGCAGTGCAAACATGTTCCAAGTGAAAAAAAAATGTAAAAAAGCATGTTTACCTGCAATTAAAGTTATAGTCAGAAAACTATTTTAAAGCCACCTGCCAACTTTTTAGGTTGATTGCAAGGCCATTGAACATAGTATTGCCTAAAATTGCTGGGATGGTTGGTGTTGGTGGAAACTTCACAAGTGTAATTCTACTTAATTAATGTTAAGGTATAGTAAAGACAATAATATTTTCAAAGCTGCCACCCCACTTTTTAAGCTAATTGCAAAACTACTCAACACTGTGTTGTCACTAAAATTGCTGTTAAGTAATTGCTGTTAAGTATTGCTGTACTTGTATGAGGTACATGTGTGAACACGTTCCAAGTAAAAATGTTTTCATCCCTAGTAAAAAAGTGAGTAAGTCCATGAAAACATGAAAACCTGTTTTTCTGGATGTTTTTTTTTACCTTTTATTTATTAAACACAAAAATGCATTCTTTCAAAATAAATTATTTTGGTGGCAACATCCCTAGTTATCAGTTTAGAAAACACAATGTACTCAGCATTTCCTTTGTTTTTTTTTGCCTCTGGGAAAAATTTTTTCATGTGGTTCGAATGCCACTGGTAGACCATCTAATGTACAATAGGTTGATTGTGCTTGCTCAGCATGTCTCTGGAATTATGCCTCTTGTGCTCAGCATGTCACTGCCAGTGTGCCTGTAGTACATAGCATGCATCTGGTAGACAGCCCCTTGTACTTACAGTGGCAATAACAGAATGCACCTTGTGCCCAGCATGCCCCTGGCACAGTGGTCAGTGTATTTCACATGTAAATTCCTAGAATCCCACATGTTCTGGTATGCTATGTGAATTACATGCCCCTGGTAGAATGTGTACAGCATATGTCTGATAGAGCCCTCCATGTAAACTGCATGTCTTTGTTAAAAAAACTTTTTCTGTACAGCATATATGTGTTGGGAAACTTTGTGTGTACAGCATATTTGTGGTGGATAAGTAACTAAAACATCTACAGTAAAAAAAAATCTATCGGTACAGTATTTTCTAATAGATCAATTCTAGTGTACAGCATGTCTGTGGTAGGGAACACCATGGCCACTGTGTGTCTCCAGTAGAGACCTTCATGTGTATAGCATGTCTCTAATACAGAAGTCCATGTGTACAGTTTATATTTAAAAGACAGCAATATATGAGTACAGCACATCTGTGGTAGAGAACTACATGGGTACTGCATGTTTCGAGTGCAGACCTTCATGTGTACAACATGTCTCTAGTACAAAACTCTAGAAAAGTCTATTGGTACAGCATGTTTGTGGTATAGACCTCCATGTGCACAGAATGTCCCTCTTACAAATCTCCATGGGTACAAGCTGTACCCATAAAGAACTTTATAGGTAAAGCATATCTATGGGTGCCGCCTGTTTTTATAGTAGAGAACAACAATTCTATAGATACAGCATGTCTCTGGTAGAAAACTCTTTGTTAACAGAATGAGTCTGGTACAGAATTTCATACATACATCATGTCTCTGGTGAAGAATTCAACAATGTGTTTGTTCTTTGGACATCATGTCTTTGGTAAAGAACTTTTTTTTAAGAACTATCTGTACAAATAGTTGTACTATCTGTACTATCTGTATGAATTCAGTGGGGCTGATGCTACTCATTAGTACAGCATGCATCTGGCAATGTTCTCTTTGTGCTTAGCATCATTCCAGCTGAAACATAAATGTGCTTTGCATGTCCTCAGGAAAGGTGTGCTATAGAGTTAACATGTATCTGGAGTTGTGTCCCCTGTGCTAAGTATCTAAATATGACCCTGGACACAGCCCATGGTCTCCATTTATAGCTAGACAGTTGCTGTTTTGTGCTGATAATGCTCATATCCATGCCATGTTCTACACCCCGCAGAATTAGGATTAGGGCAGTGCATCTTCATAATATTAAAACACAGCTTTTACCAAAATCTTTTTTTGTGATAGAATGAGAACATTAGAATTGATGCCAAGTTGTAAATGCTGTGTGTGCCGCTTGGAGAGTACTCCTCACATGACTACCCATCACCTGGACAAAAGTGAAGTAAAAGCTCCATGGGAATGCAAATAGGAATAAAAACTCATCACTGTTTAACCCCCTAGCGGTAATCCCGAGTGATTTTACATGCAAAAAGCGGTAATCCCGAGTCACACTCGGGGTAACTTTAGAAGCCCCGTGCTCCAGCGGTGATTCGATGGTCCCGCTGTGATGCCGGGGCACCAGCTGGCACCACCCCCGGAATTTGCTATTGCTGCTTGCATCTCCTGGAAAATGCGATGCGCAATGCAGAAGGTCTGCATTGTGCTTTGCATCTCCCTGGAGATGCAGAGCAGCAGCAGCAGCAGCGTCTGGGTGAGGTGGGCAGGACATACCCACTGGCATCATCCGGGAGGATGTGACATCTTCTGGGTGATGTGAGTGGTAATGTATTCGGGGGGTGTGGCCGGGCGGGAAATTTAAAAGCAGATTACAATGTAATCTGCTTTTAAATGGTTTTTACTGTAAAAAAAACACTATACAACATACAATAAAAATAAAAGTACATTTTTAATTTTATATTTTATTTTAAATTACATTGTTGTTGTCTATTATTTCATTATTTTTAAAACATTTTATTTAAAATTATGTATTATATTATAATTTATATTATAATATAATAAATAAATATAATTATACCCGGGAGGTAATCCTAAGAATTACAGGCCCACAATATAAACAAAAATTTCTATGCAAAAAAATTAGGATAACTTTTTGCATCGAAAAACTGACAGAATTAGAACGCTAGGGGGGGTTAAAGAAATGTAATTATATTTTGTTGCTGTCCCTGTTGGGAAGGTCTTCCTTTCCCCCACTAATACCAATCAACTAAAAAAGTCAAATCAAAGACAGAAGTGCAAGCTAGGTGACCTTCCTTCACTCATCCGAAACAAAGAAAATGTGGCTGTTATGGCTATAACTTGTGGAGCCTCTCCCATGTTTATAAGGTATAAGCAGCAGGCATATGTGGACACAAGTTTGGAGGCGGGCGAGGTATATGTAACTTGTAGGTTGATAATATCATGGCATACAGAACACTTTCTTGGTCTGAACCTTTACTGTCCAGTGAGGGGAAGTAATATCTTGTCCATTTACATCCCGGGGAAGTTTATTGTTTATCTCAGAAATGTAAATATTAGGGATACAAGATATTTGACAGTCCGGTGTTAGCAGTTTTCTAACGTTATAATATAGAGGAGAATTATGTATATAATTTGAATAGATATGTACTTGCAAAATGACTTGCCATGAAAAGGAAAAATACTAGTAATTACTGCAATATTAAAATTTTTATGAGATGCGTGTGTACCTTACTAAGCACAGCTGCAATTAATATAAAGGATTAAATACGGGGGAGGGGTGTCAAGTATATAATTTTAGCGCTGTATCTGGTTGTCATGGAAGCATAGCTGCAGTTAATTCAGCATCTTTACTGCTTGCTGTTAGTTCAGTGACAGAGAAGATAGGAGACTGTGCAGTCACTATGAACATCACCATGTGTTATAGATGGACACATTTCATGCTGCATGGCATGGCTTTATTTTATCTAAAAAAACTCAGCCAGAAACATCCACTCATTTTCCTCCTGGTTATTTATGTACTATAGGAATCATTTACCATGGTAATCATGATATTATGATACCTATAGGGAGTTATAAATCCAAATCTTTTAATAATGCTAATACATAGCATGCTGTGACATTAGAAACTAGATGAAGTTGACAGCCACAATTCACCTTTTGTTTTTTGGAAAACGTCTCACATACAGGTGGCTGAATAACCAATACATCCATTTTTCCAAATCTATCCCAGCCTGTGCACAGTGTGAATACAGAGTATTAAAGGAAGGAAAAAAGAATAGTTTGATTTTTAATGGCAGAAATTATTTTGGTGCGACAGTTTAGCAATTTTACAGTGTATGGGAAAACACAAACAATCACACCAAAGATCCCTGAAATACAGGTTTTAGGGGAAATAAGACAAATAGATGGAAAACTTAAGCCAATTCCTTACTATTCTTCTCTGATGTGGCAGGGCAAAGCTAATCTCATTCATTTATGTGGGTTTCTGCTGACAGGTAGACAACTCTCTCATACTGATTCAGTAAGTTCATTACTTTTTGTAATTATCCAGGAGTAAGCATGTAAATAGGAAGTTCTGAAGCTGTTTCCTGTGGTATTCTTTATTCTGATTTGTGAAATACACAGGCAGCCAAAAAGCTAGAATTCTGACGTTAGCAGTGTCAGCATACATATTTCTTTTAATACAGGTATCCTTTAAAGTGGAAATAAACCCATTGATACTACTTGTCCCACCTTTATTGGCTGGGTCGGGATGACGTAGCTCCCACGTAGGTGCATGGAAATTCATTCAGTCCCTGGCTTTCCTTGCATATGCTGGGACTGCAGTTCAGCAAAATTTGGCAGCTGGTCAGCCATCAAGTAGGTAAGGATAGTTATTTCAGAAGACACTTCACTGGTCCCTTTCTTCATAAGGTACCTGCATGAATCACACATTTTCAAAGTGGGACTTCAGTTCCACTTTAAAAACCATACATGTGTTCATCCAAGGTAAAAGTATATTTTACACTTGTGAGGCAGTTTCCTGCAATAGGGGCAATTGTTTTACAATTATTCTCCTGTAAAAAAGTAACTCATAGCTTAACAGTTACAAGCATGCGTAGCACAAACTTATTTAATAAAGCCAGGGTGCTTAAAGTTTATGGCTAGCCAAAGTTCCACATTAAACTTGTAAACATATTTCTGGAAGGTCATAAACAAGATGATGGTTCCAATCAATACAGGAAATACAAGCAGACAGTCAGCAAACCCCTCCCACCCTCCTGATCCCTTGAGTTTGAAGTAGAGAACCCCAATTAGAGGAATCTGTGAAGTAGAAGAACCACAACCCCTAAACAAGCATGGTGAGAACTAATGATGGTAAACTGGAAGAATCCTAGAAAGATTCTTAGAAATATCGTTACCAGAAAGTCTAACAATTTCCTAAAAAATCCCAAGAAGCGGAAGCAAGTAAGACCATACCCTAGGTTGGGACAAGATCTTTTATGACCTTTCTGCTGAGTGCTTTCCCAAGCAAACAAAATTGTACAAATTAGTGGAGCTTCTGCTACTTTAGTATCCAGGAAGACTAACAAAGTCTGAGAGTTGAAACCTGTAGCCTGAATGTACTTAATTCTAGACCTTAATCACCATCCTTCTGCAAAATATTTGAGACTATAGGTAGAAAAAAAACCCTTCTCTTAATCACAGCATGTAGACAAACCTTACAAATCTTAGAGTAAAATTTTTTAGTAATCATTTTAAGACTCTAAAGTGAACTGTTGAATACACTGTTAGATCAAACCATAATTTTACATGATGACATACGCATGTACGTGGCTGAACAAGTTAAGGGCAGAACATATGTCATTTATCTATCATACTTGACAGAACTGATGCTATTTTGGAGTTTGAGACTGTCCAGAAGGCTGGAACAATTATTCATGAGCTGTGTTATCATGTGGTCTTCGTTCTCCATTTCTGTGTGTATAACCTTATTTGAATGTATGGACTTGTATATATCGTATTGTAACCATATTGTAACATGTCACATCCTTCGGGTGTCACCACACACACACACACATACTTACACTGATGTATTCTCATTAAATTGCTGCTGTAACTTTCTATGAAGATTTTTGAATAAAAACACAAGCCCTTAATGATACAGAAGAAGATAATCCTTATCCTAATATGCCCAAAACAATAATTACAATATTAATACTTTTTTTACACACTTCATCCCTATATTATCACTATCCACCATGGAGCAAATATTATCTGTTTGCACATACAGAGGTTTGGCTTGTGCAAAACCCTTGGCGACGGAGCCAATGCATCCACTTTCAGGGATCCCTGTTCTTTACCCAATGAGTGCCTTTCTGCAAACAAAGCTGTGAATACAACCCATTCTTCCAAAAGCTGTCAAGTTATTTTATGTTCCCAATTAATGTGTTAGATAGTCTTCTGGTTGAGAAAATCTGCTTTTGTTCTGCTGTGTTTAATGACCCTCTAATATGTTCTGCTGCAAAAGGAGGCACATTCTGTAGGGCACCTTTACAGTACAATAGAAAGGGATTTGGTACACACTTGAAAGGTGAGATAACATTACCATACCAACACATACCAACCAACCAACCAACACATTCTTGGTGAGAGTATTAGATGTTTTGCATTGTGAATTCCTCTAATCCAAAAATGTGTTGAATTGTTTTAAGATTGAATATTATAAGTAATTTACCTGATGGTTTCTGCACTATAAATATGTGACAGCAGAACCCCCAAAAGCCTTGGTCCAGTGTGACTGGTGAAATTGCATGTTTAGGTCCTTTCTGCATTCCATCAGTGTTGCGGTTGGTCTTATTGAAAGTCCATGGAGAGTGATTCTGTATCTACTACAAGTTGCTGCTACAAAATTGCCAGCATAACATGGAGCTATCATTAGATGTGTATGATTGGTGTTTGTAAAAAATGGTTAAACCACCTTAAATACAATGGGCCTGATTTATTAAAGCTCTCCAAGACAGGAGAGGATACACTTTTATCGGTGAAATGGGGTGATCCAGCAAACCTGAAAAGGATTTCTGAAAAGTGATCTGATATTTGTTAGCAAATGTTTTCAGACCAGATCCATTCCAGGTTTCCTGTGTTACCCAGCTTCATTGATTAAAGCATATCCACTCCAGCTTTTTAAAGCGTTGATAAATCAGGCCCAATGTGTGAACATGCCCACAAAAGCTAAAATATTTTTATAGAACCTGCATCAGGACAAATATACAGGCTATGATTTCTTTTTATTCCTTCCACCTGCCTAACTGTATTTGGCTTTAATACTAAGCAAGGCAAAAGTAAGGTAAGAAAAAGTCCAAACACCTGCCTTAAGTACTTTGTAGGTTTGTGTCCAAAATTTTTAGGCAATCAGAGCAGCATGATAGCTAGTTAACTTTTAATAGGATGGATCAGTAATGGCAGTTTCCATATATCCTCAGTAAAGGCTTCCAATAAAGCTGATGCCTGCTGTAAATGATTTATTTATAAACACCTCTGTTGTGTTTGCTTGAGTTCAAATACGAACTGCTAAGTAAAGAAACAGTAGTTAATGCCTTCTAATGTCTGTCTACATACTATCAGAACTGAACAGGATAAATGCCCCAAGAATGAAGTACACCAATTTTAATAAGCAGCTGCTATTAAGATATATGTGTTTTCAATTTAACATTGTTTGCAGATAAAGTTGAAATAGTTTTAAACAGATCACCAAGAGGAATAATGTATGTGTGCTTTATCTATATTTAATAACACTGGATATGACAGCACAACCTGTCAACCATCAAGTCTAGAGAGAGCTTCAGTGATTCCAAGAGTCATTGCTAGGTGCACAGCTTCCGATGAGGGAAAGAGAGCTTTTTTTCATTCCATCACGCAGAGAAATTGTTGAACTTTTGCGCAAATTACTTTAGCCATTTAAAATGACAACATGAGAGATGTAATCAAATGTCTGCAAAACAGCAGGAAAGGCAGAAAGATTTCCAAAAAAACATTGGATGTATTAGCCTTGTCAATAAGATCTGTTCAGTGATTAACGAAAGCCCTAAGGTTTACACAGAGCTGAAATACGTACAGTATGTTTGGGCACTCACCCAACCTTGTGGTAGGCACATAGTCTGGGTCACTACATTAATAGATGTTTCACTATGCTTCTGCTCCAGGGAACTGGTGTTGCCATAGAGCATTTTTAATTGCCATGAATATTGTGAACTATTGTTGTATGTGTAGAATTTTTTATTTTCCACGTATAACACACATACAAATTAATCATAACTGTATGATTCGAGTGGATGGTAATAATGCCAGCCGTTACAAGCTTGTATGAAGCAGTCATTTGTTATCTGCATAATTAACTCCCTGATAGCTCATTTGTTAGTTGTATAATTAACTCTGTAATCACAGAAATGACAATGTATTAGAATGATTACATAAAGCTGATAGTACTTTTTGAAGAGAACACAATACTGTGCCACTGCAGAAATAAGTGTCTAGGAAACACAATGGCATGTGATGTATATTGACAGAATAAATATTGCAAGCATTTATTCTCAGAATCTGTAATTAACATATTGCCTATGCACCAAATATATGACAGTGATTTGAAGACTAGCAAAATAAAAAAAAAAATTCCTTTATGATAACTGAATGATAATTGCTTGTTTACCTTTGGTGTACTGAGTGCTGTTCTGGTCTGAAAAGAACATACAGTATAAACTGTTAATTATTACACTGGTCAACAAACATTTTCTTGCCTAATTAAAGTAATTTTAGGTTATGTTTGATGCACAGATTCTAAATATGGTATTGGTTTTGCTAGATTGGCTCTAGTTTTGGAAAAAATGACCTCGATAATAACCTCATAGAAAACTAATGAAACATGATAATTAAACAAAATTAAACTAGATATGCCTACGTATACAAAATTAAATTTTTGAAATACCTAATGTCATTATATTCAATATTCAGTATATTTACAGAACTAATCACAACAAAGTAATTGAAAAACTTCCTTTGTATGATTTCCTTTTATGCTGATGACGAGGACAATCACGTTGAAGGCTCCAGCAGTAGTCTGCCATCATGTGTCTTATCACATCTGCCCCGATACCTCTCTTCCATTACCTTTATATCTTGATGGAACCCCTTGTTCCTCACTGAAATCACCAAGGTTTTCTGGAAATGTTTGCAAATGACTATGGAGATAGTGTACCTTTATGCTCATAGTAGCACCCAAATTTGTAAAGTTTAAGAGCAAGTTTTGTACCATTTCTTCATAATTTTGTGTTTTATGGTTACCCAAGACATTCTTGACAACCATGACATAGCTGTGCCAGGCAGAAGCTTCAGTATCAGTCATGTAACTTGTGAAATTTTAATCATTTATCAGTTTCCAAATCTGGGGTCCATCAAAGATTCCTGCTTTTAATTTTTCAGTACTCAACCCAGGGAAGAATCTACAAATGTATTTGAAGCAATCACTCCTTGTTCAGAATTCTAAAAAAATGCTTCATTAATCCCAACTTTATATGTAGTGGAGGGAAAATGATTTTTTCTTTGTTAACCATTGGCTCGTTAATGGTCGCTGCACCTTTTTTCATGTTTTCCCTTGGAGGCTATGTCACTTTTTTCTAGTGATCCTGCTTTGCTCTACTATCCCACAAGCAGATGAAATATGGGTACTTTGTGTATCCACTTTGCTGTCCAAGTAGGAAGTTCACCATTTTTTAAATCAACACATATAGACCATTGGTGTTCATAATAGCAAAGTTTTTGTAAGACCATTTTGATATTTTCATATTCTTCTTTAAGTTTTGTTGAATGACCAATTGGAATTGATGCATAGCAGTTGTCATTATGGAGTAAAACAGATTTCAGACTTCCAGTGGAACTGTCTATGAACAGCCGTCAGTCTTCTGCTCAGTATTCTGGTACTTCCATATGGGCTAGTAGTCCAGGGATGTTACAACGGTACACAAAGTCTCCATCGTCACTGAAATATGGTAGGAGTGTCACCTCTGTTGTCCTATAAACCGTTATTTTAACTTTTGGTCTCGGACAGTTCTTTTCTTTTAGCCTGAATGCTAAAAGTTCAGATGGTTGTTTTGACAGACTTAGGACACATATTAAATCATTGAGCTCTTCTTGGGCGAACTGCTTGTTTGATTAAACACTTCCTTCATATTCACTTCCACTGCTAACTCCTGAATTACACTCCAAACCCTGTATATCCTCCATCTCAGGTACAGGAATATCAGGGAGTGTACTGAACACTGGTATGGGAACATCAGCACCATGCGGCACAGGTCGTCTTGCTGATTCCAAATCTTGGTACTCCCACTTGTTTTTCTTGTAAGGATTGAAACCTTTTACATTCAAAGCATAAAAATAACAATCATTATTTTGATTTGTGGGGTCTCGCATTACCATAGGTACACCAAATTCCAAACTTTTCAGTTTTCCATTTTTTATTGACGTAGACACTCTGCACAAGTTTTGCATACCATATGGGGAGCCCAACACTTATCCTGGTCCCCCAGTTTAATTCCAAAATATGCAAGATATGCTTGTTTCACACATTCTGTAATGTTTTTTCTCTGCTTTCACTGAGAATATTCACCACAACTTCTTCTTGAAGAACTCATATTTCTGTAAAAAAAGAAAATGTATGAATAAAAAGACGATAAATGAAAGTTTCATGAAAGTTTTGCTACATTTATTATATAAATGGTAAAACATCCGTGTAAATAAAGATTGTTAATATTATGCTGTGTTAACATTTGTTGTTGGTAAAATCGTCTATTCCGATTCCTGTATCACAAGAGTTAGAGCCAAATCAATGAAACTGTTGTCATTTCTGGATTAAACAGACCTGAAATACACTAAATTTATTTAAAAAATCCTTGGCAAAGGAAAAAAAATATTTTTTTGTTGAGCTGTGTTATACGAAGGGGTGCTGAGAAGTTCCTGGCTTTGCCCTCTTCCAGATGAAGTAGAAAAATGAGTGTGGGGGCATATGACAGCCTAATATCTTATTATGTAACTGTGCAAATATCAGGTCCTAAGGCCATTTAGGGCCATTCTTAAAACAGTTTTTTCTTCTCCTCCTGTATCACTGTCTGTATTAGTCTGTCATTTGCAATCCCTATTTAATGTACAGCGCTGCGTAATATGTTGGCGCTATATAAATCCTGTTTATTAATAATAATAATAGGGGAGAAGCTGTGATGGTCGAGGCACAAGCAAGTTTCACGTTGTTGGAGTTACGGGCCGTCATGAAGTTTTTGTTTCTCCAGGGAAAGTCAGCAAAGGACATTCACACAGAGATGTGACACATACACTGGGGGAGAAGTATCCTTCCTACAGCACTGTAAAAACCTGGATATCTCGTTTCAAGACTGGGCATTTTTACCATTGAAGATGAGCCCCGCAGTGGGTGCCCCCCAACCTCAACTGACGCGGCAACCTGCGATGCTGTCCATAAGCTGATTATTGAGGATCGGTGAATATCCGCAAAAAAAATAGCCCAGATACTTGCCATCTCACGGGAGCTGTATGTTGGGTTTGTTATCACCACTATCCTAGACATGCGCAAGCTTTCAGGGAAGTGGGTGCCAAAATGTTTAAAGAGTGATCAGAAGAAGAAACGAGTTGAAGCATTCAAAGTCGTTTTGGCCCATTTTGAAGCTGCACAGGACTTTATGGCTAGGTTAGTGACTGAGGATGAAACCTGGCTCCACATCTATGATTCTGAAACCAAGGAACAGTCAAAGGAATGACGCCACAGCGGGTTCCCATGGCCGAAGAAGTTCCGAACCCAGAAATCGGCCAAAAAAGTCATGGCGTCTGTTTTCTGGGACAAAGACGGTATTCTGTTGGTGGACTACCTACCTCAGGGCTCTAGTATCACCGGACAGTATTATGCTAACCTCCTGGACCAGCTGAAGGAGGCAATTAAGATGAAACGCGGAACGTTGACCAAAGGGATTCTTTTTTTGCAGGACAATGCACCTGAACACACACGTCCAACATTGTGGCTGCCAAATTGAACACCCTGGGTTTCCAATTGGTCCACCATCCCTCCTACTCACCTGACCTGGTCCCTTCCGACTATTATCTGTTCCCGAATTTGAAGAAACACCTAAAGGGGCAACGTTTTGAGGACATTTTAGACTCCAAAGATGCTGCTGAGAGCTGGTGTGCAGCCAAACCAAAGGACTTTTATTTGAAACTACGCTGTACCAAGTGCATCGGTTTTAGGGGTGAATATGTTGAATAAATGTGTTATTTCATAACTCTGCCTCTCTTCCTTCTGGGAAAAGCCAGGAACTTCTTACCACCCCCTCCTATATTTGTTACCCATATAAAATAAAATCTGACAGGTAATGTGAATCAATGCTGATTTTTAAAATTTCCTCATTTGACCTAAAATGTAGGGGTCCTCAAAATTTTGACTTCCTCTTTCGGTGGTTGTCCTGCTCTGATAAAGCATGTTTGAAGTCCAATATCATACCATTGGAGTGCAAAAGCCATTTAAAACAAACAAAACCTGTTCAACACAGGCCCTTTTGTAAATCAGAAACTGGGAGCTTCACCTGGTTAGAATGAAACCAGAAAAACAGCATGTCAATCAGAGAACTTGCATTTTTAAAAGGTGATGAGATTTTAGGAATATATGCTTAGGTATCTGTAAATGGTTATTGAGCCTACCTATCAGAATCATTGCTTGGACTTCTGAATCTTTTGATTGCACATGGCATTTGTTTGTGTGTTGGCTGGACCTAGGATTCCACAAAACCCTGTTCGAGAAACACTGCTGTAGCCCATTCCTTCTTTGGGCCTGATTTAATAAAGCTCTCCAGGGCTGGAAAGAATACACTTTCATCAGTGAAGCTGGGTGATCCAGAAAACCTGGAATGGATCTGGTCCAAGTTTTAAAATATTTGCTAGCAAATAACAAATGACTCTGAAAAAATCTATTCCAGGTTTGCTGGATCACCCAGCTTCCCCGATGAGGTTATCCTCTTAATGTATACAACTACCTGAAAGAAGAAGTCTGATAGTATAAGATACATAACAACTTTAGAATCTCTATTTATTTTTGTAATGGGCCTTAGAAACACTAAATGATGTATCTGGTTTCTTTGTTTGATAGCCTGTGACACAGAGTGCTCTTGGACAATTCCATATCTAAGTTTTTTTGTGCTGACCTTCTGGCTAGCCGCAAGATTCTATGCCCTTGGCATGGATGAAAAACATATAACGTATATCCACATTTACAACTCATTTACTGCCTTTCTTAGAAATGACTGCAGGCAATAGTCCTATTTCTCCTAACTTGTATCTTGAGAGCTGTTTAAAATCGTGATTATACCCTCACAGCATAGTGTTAACTCCAGTACCATAAAATACAGATGCATTCGGTTCTCTGGGAACAAATAATTGAACATATGGGCAAACAAAACCCACCTAATGTTGGCCAACCAAGTTCCTCCAGCAATTCCTCCACTAAAGAACACATCAGTACTTCTGATCCTAACACTGTTGCATATTTCAAATCCTTCCCTCCTCTGTGATTGAAACCTCGCTCTACCTAAAGCAGGCTGCAGTAAATTTGTTTTGCATTTGTAATTCACCCAAGTTAGCTGTACATCAGCTAAACTGGGACAAAGCCTAAAGGAAACTTACTCTTCAAGCCCTAAGTTGGCTCAGTGGCTAGCACCCTTGTCTTTGTAGAGCTGGGTCCCGGGTTCTCAGGTTCGAAAATGGACCAGGATACTATCTACAAGGAGTTTGTAGTTTTCACTGTTTGGGTGGGTTTCCCCTGACCCCTAATTGGCCTTAGACTTTGCTAAAGACATATGACTATGGTTAGGGACATTTGATTGTGAGCCACTTTGGGGGACAGTTGGCAATGGATTTTGTAAAGCGTTGCATATTATGTTGGTGCTATACAAACACAATAAATAAAAAAATTAATAGAAATCATTCTCTCCTCAAACTAAATCTTTTTAATTACCTCTCACTTCACTTCTTGCCAGCATGACCATGCCTCTGGTAAAGTACATGCAAAAATATGTTTTTTGCAACTCTTCAAAAACATATTAGCTGGGATTTTAAAATAATTATGTATTAAAATATGCTTTGAACATCTGTTACATTGTTGAAAAGGCAGCCCTAACTAATACCTGATATACACATAGACAACTGTGTTCAGACAACAGCTCACTGAGTAATAAAGAAAAAGTGGTAATGACCACCTTGGGATTTTGGAAAAATACTTGTCTGGGTTTTTGTTTTTTATGTAACAGTCATTGTTAATTACATTGGCATCATTTGGATGTATAAAAAAGTCTTACAGAAATCAAGTACAGTGGTAACTTACTACATTTGCTTCCATTTTGTTCTGTGTTCTATTCTAAGTTTGCATTCTGCATTCACTGAACTAATTTAAAATTCACACTAATAATTTATGAATCCTAGGCTAAATATGAATAGTACTGCTCAAAAATTTTTGCAGGTGTAGCTTTTTTTCTAAAAGGATTTGCAAATGATTTGCAATCAGTTCATAAGCATCTGAAGTATTTGAATACAGATCTCAGCTGTGCAAGTTTTTGGTTTTAAGACTACTAAAAAGGGGAAAGGTGATTATAGGGCACCATTTTCTGGTAATGATGTTGTGCATAGTTTGGTCCACAATTAAAGTGGTGAATTTTATGATGTGCTAGATACCACTAGTGGACTGTTTTATGTATTATGCTATGCACCTCTGTTGCTGTGATGAAATAGATAAAAGCAGTGATAAAATAGTAAAAGAGGACACATACCTCTAAGTGATCTTGAAGCACAATGTGTGAAGATAAAAATTTTAGGCAATATTTTTAGGTTGCCTCACTGTATTGAACTGTATTTTTTTTTCAAGCTAGAGCCAAAGTTTGCTTTGAAATCAGTAACAAAGCTACCTGGTTGTTAAAAAAAAAATTGCAAATGCTTTGTGAAAGCTTTTTGCGTGCACTGTTCTTAAAATAATTTTTAGAATAATACTATATTTGAAGATCGGCTTTAAACAGTATAATTCATGTGTTTCTGATTGGCTGCAGTTTGTTCTTTCCTATACCTCTTTCCCCTGGATATCCATTTTAAATTTGAAGTGTAACTAAACCGAAAGATAAAAAAATGTCACTTACCTTAAATGTCACCGATCCCTCGATTGTGCTGCACCTGCACCATCTTAGAGTTTATCTCTGTCCTGGCACAGAGGAAACACCAGGCACTGACATTTTCAATCTTCTCCTTCTTACTTTTTCTGGCTACATCACCTGATCTCACACTGCACAGACCCAAGATCAGGTAAAGTAGCCTGCTGTAAAAGGGGGGAAAAAAACTGTATGTGTGAGATCGGCATCTGTTGCCCCTCAATGAATGAAAATGCCCCTTCTGTGCATGCCTGGGATTGGGCAGCCAGGAGCCTCCCAGGATGCATGACATTGGTATCCCGAGAGGCTCTGCGCACCCATAGTGTCTTGATCGCCTTTATATAAAAAGGTTGTTTACCCTTTCATGTAAAGCAAAAACTTTGAGGTTAGGTCTGCTAATTTTACAATAGGAACCCCTTAACATAAGTCTATAATGAACACTAAATACTGTACTGTCATGTACAACAAATGGGATGGTTAATGAGTCATTTTTGTGACACATAATTAAATCATATCGGTGTGTATATATATATAATATATAAACATATATACTTTTAACATTGAATATATTTATAATTGAAGCCCTATTTCATTGTTGTCAAGAGCACACAGTTTGTTCTTTGCACAGTTCCCTTGTCAGAGAATCTTTTCCTAAAATTTCCTATTAGGATAGAAATGTTGCTATATCAGTGACTGAAAAACTAAATAATCTGCTTTTTTCTTTCTTCCTTTGTTACAGAAAATCTGCTTATTACAAATATGCTGGAGGAAGTGAAGTAGAAAAGATCTTGACAGCTTCATGTTGTGCCAACTGTTCTCCAGTTTTAAGGAGAACACAGAAGAAACATATGCAGCTAACGGACTGTGACAATCTGAGACATCTATCTTACTGTGCAGAGCAGGTTCTGATCCAGAAAACACTGCCAAATATTTCCCATGTACTGTGAAATACTTTCCAGCTTTTTGGTGAAGCAGCTTCCTCCCTAACAAAGATAAATATTTAACTATCAGGGTAATCGTCAGACGTGGTCAGCTCCTAACATGACTCAAACGTTTAAATCTATGTTTCAGGAAATTGTATTATACAGGATGTCTATGGTGTTAGTTTCTTAAACATTAAAAAAATACTTACTACATAAGAGGATGACTGTATTTTTAATATAACAAGCCCTAAAAGCTGATTTTGATTTTGTTTTAATTTTTTTATTGAGTTTTACATGGTAATAACATAAAAATACCATGTATTTAAAAAAATTATTTATGTATTTACATATGGACAGAATAACACAAGTGTCAATTTTCAAAACATTTACTGATACAATTTGGGACAGGGAAAGACTGTAGGGTGGGGTGGGGGGAGGTATGGAAAATAACAGGGGAGGCTAGGGAAGGAAAAATAATACCACAAAATTGGTCGCAATCCTGGGAACAAACTGAAAATTCAATTTAAACATTACTTGAACGAATAAACAATACCCACAAGAACCATTTTCTCTGCTCGCTCAACCATGAAGGGGGGGTAACATGTTTAGCCCTAGGTTCTAAGGTGGGTGGGATGAGGGGTGTAAGTTTTGGGTAAAAAAAATGCGCCGGGAGGCCAGCTAGTTAGAAAACTACAGGGTTACATAGGGTAAATGGGGTCAGATCCACTCCCCCCAACGTCAAATGACGCTACTGTCCTCATGGCCATAATGTCCGGAATTGGGGTGATTCTTTAAACCAGTCTCAAGCAGACCATGTGAGCCTGTCATTTTCCATCATGGCCTCATCCTCTGCGACAAACAATTCCATCTGATTTTGATTTTGAAGATGAAGATATTGCTGAACAGATAAATAGAAAGATTACTGAATGATCAAAAAAACATTAAAACATTTAGAATCTGCATTGATAGTTTGATGCAGAATGTTGTCATTTGCTTAGTAGTTAATTTTTCACAGAAAGGGCAAAAATGTTTAGAGCCTGTGAATGCTTGACTCATCAGATAATTAGACTGCTTGTGGTTTTGTTTGAATATGCCTTTTTCTTTGTAATCTAAACTAGTTCCAAACTTTTCTCAGCTGGATATCACATTTACAGATTCCTAATTACTACATATTTCTACCACAGCCAGTTAAGGCATTGTTGACTGAAACTCATACCAACATGTTCAAATTGTATGCAAGCACATGCATTGGGGCAACAGATATAACTATATAAATAAAGAAAAGAAAAGGCCACACCCCTGAAAATGTGACAAACATAAAAACATGCATGAATCGGTCCATTTACCTCCTGCCTGTCTGCCTGCACATTGCCTGTTCTTCTGCTTTTGTTGTGTGGAATCTGGATCTCCTAAAACAATTAGAGGTCAGGAGGTCTCTAACACTTAGCAGTGCAACAATATTTTTAATCCCTTTTTTTCTTTGTGTATAACATATGGATTTGACATATTTTTGGTCTCCACTTCTAAACAAATGGATAATGTCAAATCTGGGAAACGTGTTGAAACTGAACTGAATGTATGGTGTACACTTTATGCCCAGTAACTTTACCATTTACAAATAATATTTGTATGTTCACTACCATGTACTCGTTTTGTAGCCACTGAAAGTTCCATTTTGTTTTTCCATACATGTAAGTTGTGAGATATCACAGGGGGAAATGCTTGTAGTAACAGGACGCCTTCACGGCAGATATGAGGCAGCAGACTTGAAGACCCTGATTTATGAAACCTCTCCAAGGCTGGGGAGAATACACTTTGATCAGTGAAGCTGGGTGATCCAGCAAACCTGGAATAGATCTGGCCCAGGATTCAAAACATTTGCTATCAAATAGCAAATGCTTTTTAAAAATACATTCCATGTTTTCATTCATGAACCCAGTTCACTTCTGAAAGTGTATTCTCTCCAGCCTTGGAGAGCTTTTATAAATCAGGGCCGAAATGTCCAAACCAACAGCAGGAGGGTTTATTTATTGTGGTGTTAACAGAAAAGTATCCATAAATATTACAACAAAATAAACAATAGCCCGGCTGGGCACCTGGGTACCTAACTTGGTGCCCTGTCTCTCTATTACATATACTCAACATCAACACTGTTAACTCACAGTTTGGAATATGGTTTGGATGCTTGCTTTCCTGGAGCTCTGCTCCCTTCTCACCCCTGGAACACACTGTCCATCCCCCAGCCTCGGACTGATCAGCTTTTCACTGCACCTGAGTCCAGGTGAACACATCCCAGCACATGATTGGCCAAGGAACCCACCCTTCACTTTCCTTGGCCGGCTCCCCCAAAACCTACACCACAAATAACAACTTTCTCTTTCCTGGAGCCATTATGACAGATAATACCTCTTTAGAGGTGTAATGTTCCTGCCATCAACCACTTTTCCTGCCATCAAGGGACACTGTCACAATGTACAAACTGTATCATGACGCTCCCTGTTCTGTCTGTCACAGGTAAGCAACATTTGTGAATGTAATTTTTTGGATATTTTGTGTTCATATACCAATATATACTATTAGAATTACCTGCCCCACACTTTGGAAAACACTGTCCCAAACTATACCAAGATGCCTTGAATCCCTACTTTCAATTATATTCGACCAAAAGAACATTTAAGAGTGGATAAAGACATTATCAACTTAAAAGTATATTTAAAGAATGAAAGGAGTAAACTGTGCTCTGCCATTAAAACAGAAAATTATCAGTGTTCTAATTTGGGAGCTGTAAACAAATGAGCCTGTTTTTTGCAACTCTTCATAAAATTATTGGCCATCATTTTAAAATGCCTATTTAATAAAAATATGCTTTGAATATCTGTTACAGTCATTGGAAATGGAACATATCAGTATATAATTACAAGATCAACCACTATTGTTTGCAAAAAGCATATTTTTGGAAATTGACTAATTTGCACCCTACTACTTATGGAGTCACTGATCTTGAAACCTAATGTCCATATCAGGCGCCTTAACACCAGATATACACACATTTATTGACCTACTGAGTAACAAAAGAGAGGTGCAAATGAGCAACCTGAAGCTTGCATAGTTTAAAACAGACAGCAACCTATTGAATCATTTATTTTGATCAGTGGTACAAAAACGTAATGTATGGCAAAAAGCAATTTATTGTTTGAGTATTAGTTTGATTTATTATTTAATTATCTATTGTATTAAAAAACAATTTATATTTCTGATCATTTTGGAAAAGCTCATAACAGCATTGAGTGAAAGTAGGGAACACTATCAACACAGCATTTAAATCTTCAGGGCTGATGTAAACCTGTTTATTATGGATGTCAAGTTCTTTTGCTGGATGTGATTACAGATGCCAAGATTTCATTTAGGACCTTTTGCCAGGAGTCATTACATTTCCCAAATAAATCAAAATAAACGATGGACTTAAGTGTCATACAAGGTTAACAAACTGTCAGTAACTTTCAGAAAAAAGCAATATTTATATTTCATCAGTTATCAGGCTTACTATTCAAGGATAGGTTTATCGACGATAATATTATTGCATTTGTAGGACCCCCTTTAAATGTTAAACTAAAGGTAAATATTGTATGTGTAAGCCTTAAACGCCATCATTGGATGTTCAAGGCACTGTTTGAATTACAAATTAAGGTTAATTTCAACTCAAAAATGTTTTTTATTTATTTTGCTCTGTTAGCAAGTTGCATTTATGTTGATCTGTTTGGCCACTGCAGCTATTTCCAGATGGTGACTTACCTACTCTGAAACTGAAATTTAATATGGGTGGGATTAGTTTTTTAATTTGCTAGAATATGTGAGCTTTTTCCAAAACAAAAAAAAGCTGGAAAAATAAAACAATACCAATGTAGATGTCTTTTTTAAGATGTAGAAACAATGTATACAATTAAAAAAACAATAAATTGTGCCATCTCACTAATAGATGAGGTAGAAAATTGCAGAGAGTATGACAGTTGAGTGTATGTGCAGGAGAGGTGTGAGAAGATAGTGATATCACTATCGTGATATGAAAAAAAGAGAAGGGTGGAGGTTATAACAAAGGGCAGAAAGTGAATGACAGGACTACAGAAAGTATGAAAGCAAGCAGTATGGGCTACAAACCTTTGACCTGGGCAAATCCAACCAGCAAGCTCATTCACGGAAGTAAAGGGTGATAAAAACTTTTTTTCTGCAGATATTGTGATTGCAAGTCTGAATGAGAAGTAGATAGCTATACTTGTACAGCAACCAGCATTTATTACCCATTACATAAATGGGAATGTATCTTCTCATAAGACCCCCAGCTTGTCAAAATGTCTTAGTACGCGGGCCAAAAGTACCTTACCCAGCCCTCATCCATGAGGTAAGTATGATAGTGGGCAGTATTAACAAGGCAGAGAGGAGTAGTTTGATAAATTTCTACTCTATATTTTGTTAGACGTTGTCTGTATTATTAACTCTTAACCCACTCTATTATGTACCCATGTTTGTTTCTTACCTTGCATGGCACTACAGAAGATGCTTTATATATAAATGATAATTATAAAAATAAAGTTCAGCTGGGTCTTGTGCTCTGTTTCTCCATTCTTACTCAAGAAAAACTTAGTTTGCTCAGAACAGCCACCGCTTTTTTGCATAGTCCAACATTTCTACTACTTTGTGGGTTGCTGTTTATTGTTGCTCTTGACTGTATTGCTTCTTCCAGCTTTTCTAATTTTGGGTTTTCAACCATTTGACAATATATTGTATGTTCTACAAATTATCATTGAGAAGCTCCTAAACATACTCTTTCTAAAAAAGTAAAACAATACTTTCATCTTGCAAATTATACTCTCTAATTCTTTGATAAAGATATTTTATTACTCATTTGTTTTGGGCTTTCCTATCTCAGGAGTCATTTGTTCATCCGTAATATTTTTTTTTGCTTCTTTTAGTTAGAGAAATACTTTGAGATTTTTCTATGCTATTTTTAATGACCCCAAAGAATGATGTACAGCTACCTCTCTTTCAGAAAGCACTATGGAATTCTCCCCATGGCATAGCAGACCAGAAGTGTGGTTGAAAGGTCAATGAAATAGTAGTTGTGCAATTAAGGTCATATATACATATATATATATATATAAGACAAATTCATATAATATTTCTGTCAGTAGATTTGATAAATCTGAATACTTTTATAAAAAGTGTGTGTAGTGTTACTTTGTTCCAAGCTATGATATACATAACTATGGCATTTAAACTGCTTCTCAACAATGTGCCAAAAGATGCACCTAAGAGTAGGAATGTGGCTCTAATAATTTAAAGGGAATCTGTCAAGTAGCTGTGATTGCTGATTTGGTTTGACTTTTGAAATAATCTTGTTCCTACACAATATATAAAATCCACTTACCATATTTTTCGCCCTATAAGACGCACTTTTTCTCCCCCAAAACTGGGGGGGGAAAAGTTGGTGAGTCTTATACGGCAAACACCGTTTTAAAAAAATAATTAAAATAACATACTCACCCGATACCCCGATCCTGCGTACGTCTCCTCTTCTCTCCTCTCCTCGATGCTGGCTGCAGTTTAAATTGGCACAGAGTGATCAGAAGGGGAATACGGTATGAATGGTTGACATAAAATTGTTCTTAAACTGCTGTTAACTTTATACAGTTGATATAAAATATTTTACTACAGTATTTGGTTCAGAATCTTTTTTTTCTAGATTTTCCTCCTTTAGGTGCGTCTTATATTCTGGAGCGTCTTATACGGCGAAAAATGCGGTAATATTATGTGTCATGTCTCAGAAAACATAGTTTGGCTGACCAAACATGGAAAGTCTCTTGCCATAATGAACTTTTCCCTTGCTCTTGGTAACGTTTTGCAGTATGGAACCTGGCTTTATTTGTGGCACTGCCGAAAATAGACCTAGATTTTGAGGACAAAGTAACTATGCATAGGTGGCTGCCCAATGGCTGGAGAGGATCACTGAAGAGCATCAAGTTGGACCCAGCAAAAATGATGCCTTAAGGGGATGCAGCAGTGTGACAGGTTCCTGGACCTGGTATTACTGGACACTTAGAAAAAGGTAGGTGTGTGCATTATTGCAGATTATGTGAAACGCTCACCCACACCAACAAGACTAAAGTTGTCTAACATTTTGGCTCTTTTGGAGTTACACACATATCACAGTTTAATTCAACAGATCGGAATTAGATAAACTGAAAAGACTGTATGACTGTATGAACTAGACAAAAATGGTGAATCACTGACCCAGAATGAGTATGTAGTTGGGGTGTTCAGCTAGCAACTTGTGCTGCTTCTAGTTGCATGCATGTTCTTGTGAGGTCAGAATCTACTGAAACCAAAATATCAGCTTAACGTTTAGACAATTAGCATTTTTTACAATGAGTTCAGCAATGACACCTTTCATACCTATTATGTGAGGTGGTCCACTTTAATGCCAAAAGATCAGCAGTATATTGTAGAACTAGGTCAGAAATGGCAGTATGCATATTATCTCCATAAATGATCCACTTTAAAGAAGTTTATGTTAGCATTTATTTATTGATTTATTGTTTGCATGAATGTCCTCGTTTCGAAAAGTGAATACCAAATAAGTTTTGTAAAGGACAATAGTAAAAGTGCACCTGTCATAAGAGAATAATATAGGCTGTCAGTGCTAATTTTTCATTTTTGAGACTGCTAGTTGCCTGACTGTCTTGCTGACACTTTGTGATTAAGTCTTTGTGTCATATTCCTGAAAAAATATAGAAAAAAAGAATTCTGACAAATTTCTATTACTTGTTTAAAGCAAGCTTGACCCAAATTTGTTTTAAATGCATGAAAGCCAGACTCATCTTGGCAAAAGCCTTCACAGTCCCAATGCTTCTGACAGTATTATTGTAACGAAATTGATTGTTGAAAATGTAATACCAGAATACTCGAATCAGTATTTGGTCATAGAAATAAATATGTATGTCATAGTATTCCAATATAAGTATTCTTACCACACCTTTAGAGCCAGTTATTATTTATAGTCCAGGCACTGGCAGCAGCTCATCGGTAGTTCGATGACTGAGTAGACCACTTACCTACTCCTAGGGTTTTGCTTCCTTTGTGGCTGAGAACAGAATCTTCTCAGAAGAATCTTGCCAGCCAGGAATGGAAAATCAATAGGTTGACACTTAAAGCATACTAATACTCTGAAATTTCACTTTTCATAAAAGGGTAGACAACCCTTTTATGTAAGGTAAAAATTCAGTTTGTTTAGGATTTTTTTTACGTGCAACACCCAAAATTTTTTTTTTTAAAAGGGTGCAGCACCGTCCCCCCCCCCCCCCCCCAGTTTTCGATCACCTAGGGGAGCACAAAGCCTCCCGGGATACCTACGTCACGCATTCCAGGAGTGCTCAGAAGGAGCCTTTTCGTGAAAGAAGAAAAATTTGCCGATCTCACACATGCGCAGTGGGATCGGCATGTTTTTTTTCCAACCTACGTCACACGATCTCGTACCTGTGTCAGGTGACATAGGAAGAAGAACCAGGAAGAAGAAGAGAAGATGGTGCCGCCTGGGGCACTGGCTCGGAGACGGATACTGGGAAGACACGAGA
Organism: Pyxicephalus adspersus; assembly: GCF_032062135.1. Classification (NCBI taxonomy): domain Eukaryota; kingdom Metazoa; phylum Chordata; class Amphibia; order Anura; family Pyxicephalidae; genus Pyxicephalus; species Pyxicephalus adspersus. The sequence goes on from NC_092859.1 coordinate 101,829,060, forward strand.
CCCGATGGAAGACACTTCCGGACCAATCGACTGAGCTGCAGGATTGAAGGTGTTTTTTTTTTTGTTTTGTTTTAGGCACTTTTGAGTTTATTTCCTCTCTAACTGGTATCTGGTGCAGCCACAAAGAAAGCAATGCTGCAGTGGCGAGCAAGTGTTTTTTTATGGTTGCCATCAAGTTGTCAGTGGAGATGGTGGTGTGGGGGGGGGAGCTGAGGCTAGCTGCCACAACAACAACAAAAGTTCTGCTGCAGCACAAATCGCTGGCCATGAAAAAAAGGTGTCAGAATAAACATTGCATGTGTTATTTTGGGTATAGTGCACTCCATAAGAGTCATGTATGCTTTAATCACATGTTAAAGTGCTCAAGTGATGCAATGTGCCATCATATAAGCGGCATTAATTAAATCACCTGAACTGAATTCTTCTTAAAGTGGACAGTTTTTCACATATGAACACAGAGTACATCACAGCATGTTGTTCATGAGCTTAATATGTTGACTCCTGCAACCACAGAAATTACAATGAGCACATGGGCTCAAAAACTCTACCATAAATCAATGGAAGAAGATGACCTGGTCTGACTTTACTTTTAGATCCTATGCATGGTGTGGGTGTGCCCTTTACCGATTATTTATTATTAACCTTTGTTGATAAAGCACCAACATATTATGTGTTGTACATTAAACAGGGGTTGAAAATGACAAGCCTACATAATAAACAAGTACAGACAATGTTACCGGAGGAGAGGACTCTTCTCAATATAGTTTACAATCTAAGAGGTGGGGGAGTGCAGTACACAATTAGAGGGGGGTATTGAATGTTGGCTAATTAGTGCTGGGTAAGAGACATAAGAAGAATGGCAAGCAAGTTTTTTGGGTTGTTGAAGCATGCTCCAAGTCATTGTTTTCCTTGCTTTACTGTTTTTGCACTGCGAGCCTATTCAGGATAACTGACAATATCATTATCGTACATTGTGTATTGCATTAACACAAGGCACAATGTGAAGTAAGTTTATAAGCTCAGTTCATGAAGTTTATATACTAGAATTAAAATATGTATTTTTAAAGTGATGTTTCCAAGTCTATTAGGATCTAAAATTACAGACATTTTAGGTGGTATGTAAGGTGGCTCAAAAAAAGACTCACCAATTACCTAGTGGAGAGAGCCTATTCATACCAAAGTGCTGTGTACTGCAACATAAGCATTTTGTGCATTGTGACATGTTGCAGCCTATTCAAAATTGCACAAAAAATAGTTCATGCTTTTTTTGAACACAGTGCCATCACATCATGCATTGTGGTGATCTGCTGTGCATGTGCATTGTGAAGCTGCATTGGGATGTCATTCAAATGGCACGCCAGCACAGCTATGCATGAAGTATGTTAACACAGTATAGAAGTGTAAATGGGGCCCAACTGAACGTATGCACCTGGAAATTAAACTATTTCTTTTGAAAGGTTTAATTATTGGGGGTCTGTTCAGTCACCTCTTAAAAATGGGGGGAGCTCTAAAGAAAAGAATAAGGTGAGTTTAGTTCCACTTCAATTCCTTGTTTCTCTCAACCTCCCAACTTTTACCTAAGTATTCAAATTGAGCAGAGAGTTACTGAGAATATCATCTGCTATTATTTTGTGGCTACATAACATATAAATAATATTAGTGTGTGGTAATAGGCTTTTACCCAACTGTATGGGGTCCTTTTATCACTCAACATTTTTACATTTCTAATGAATTCTACCAGATTTTTCTGGAAAAAAAGCCAAATAAACCTCTGTGTTTTATATTGTTTTAGTATGGTCATTAGTACAACTTGATATCAACATCAATATCATAGAAAATCAGCCCAGCATTTTTAGCTAGCTGTATCTGATTTACTGACCATGGCAAATCGCTTGTTTTAATGAAAGTAGTTATGTAAGAGATTTTACAGCTTCTAAATGTCCTCTTGGGTGAGAATTATAGGCAGGATAACTTTAAAAAAAAGTTTATGTAAATTATGCTAAACAAGAAGCTTCAATTCAGATTGCTGACTTGTTGTTGAAGCATGCCCCAAGTGGATGTTTTCCTTGCTTTACTGTTAGAAAGTCTGATGATCTGATATACATGATTGTTTAAGAGCAGTAAATCACTAAGTAACAGGGCAAGAATTAGGAGACTAGCCCCTAGTATGTACTATCACAAACAAGCAACAATAGCTGTTTCCATATTTCTATCTTGACGGATTCCTTTAGAGATTGTGTTAAATCAAGTTTAAACATAATTTTCATTTTTCCCCAGAAACTCCTAGCTGTTTATATAAAGAACAAAGCATTATTTGAGATTTACAAAATGAATGAACAATAGTTTTGCTTATCAGTAATGGCATGAACATAGAGCCTTCTAGTGGACAAAAAGATCAGTGCAGCATAGCACAGCTACAATACAATAAAACCTTCACATGACTAGACTATTATTATTATTATTATTATTAATAAACAGGATTTTTATAGCGACAACATATTACGCAGCGCTGTACATTAAATAGGGACTATGTATATTATATGGAAAATATTGGGATCTGATTTTGTCACAGTAATGAAAAATGCATCCGCAATGTAGCAAACCACAATGTACATGCTGTGTTTTAAGTTCTTTAAAATAAAAAAATGAAAACGTACATGTATGATTTTCCTGCACTAAAGTGCACTGCGAGCCCATTCAGGATAACAGACAATGTCATTCTCGTACATTGTGTATTGCATTAACACAAGGCAAAATGTGAAGTAAGTTTATAAGCCCAGTTCATTAGGTTTATATACTAGAATAAAAATACTTATTTTAAAGCGATGTTTCCAAGTCTTTTAGTATTTAAAATTACAGACATTTTAGGTGGTATGTAAGGTGGCACCAAGTAAATAAAACCTACAGCAGTAAGAGAAAAAAGACTCACCAATTACTTAGTGGAAAGGGCCTATTCACACCAAAGTGTTGTGTACTGCAACATAGGCATCTTGTGCATTGTGACGTAATGCAGCCTATTCAAATTTTCAACACAGTGCCGTCACATCATGCATTGTGCTGATCTGCTGTGCATTGTGAAGGTGCATTGGGATGTCATTCAATGGCATGTCAGCACAGCAATGCATGAAGTATGTTAGCACAGTATAGAAGTGTAAATGGGGCCCAACTGAACGTATGCACCTGGAAATTAAACTATTTATTTTGAAAGGTTTATTTTATTGGCAAACCATTATTAAAATCAGGGAGGTCTGTTCAGTTTTAGAGTAATCTTGGTTACAATCAGTATCCTAAAACATGTAATTACTTCTTTTTCACCTACAACTAAACTCTATGGATTGGTTCAGACCTGCAGTGGGGGCAAGTGATCCCTCATGGCTCCTGGTGGCTGGCAACTTGCTGGCCACTTGCATGGCAGTGCTGGTGTATAAAGAATTTGCAGATTTAACAGTGGGCTGCAGTGAGCAGTACTGATCCATTCACTGCCGCCCCCATTCAGTCTCTATTGGGCTGCTACAGATGGATGCTACATGTAGTGTCTCCTGGAGGCAGCAGCTCACTGGCATGATGAGGCGGTAACCACACCTCAACCTCTCATCCAGTCTTAGGGTTCAGTTTTGGTAAAAAAATGAAAATATTTACTAGTGTTTATTTTACAATTATTTTACAGACTTGTGTGTTCATAATCAAAACGTGTAACATAGAAACAATTGTCAGAACCAAAGTGTTGCACAAAACATGGCTAAAACTAGAGAATTTACCATATATATAGTGTCAGAAAGAGAAATTTTCTGTATCACACACAGCAAATGGATTGTTCTCTAATTTCTCAGCTGGAATTCTTTGGTTGCTAGACATTTAAAAATAAGACTACATTTAGGCCCAGATTTGGCCAGGCAATAGAAAGGCCATCATGATGCACTAAAGCACTTAAAGTGAGCAGCTAAAAGTATTTTTTGTTTTAAATAAAGTAGAAAAGGGTAAAACCCCTGTCAGTTTAGTTTTTTGTTGGTTTCCTCTAGGAAGATTTCCTTTTCCTTTTCCATTTCCTGGAGACTGGAAAGGAAATCTCTGCAAAGTAAACTGAATTCTTTTTTTTAGAGATTTATCATAAGGACAGCTTTGAACAAACCACCTAAAATGTTTGGATTTCCCCTAACCTTTTATATCGGTAACATTGGTCGCCAGAACAAACGGGGGGGGGTATTTATATCCAACATGGGCACAAATAACACTACAGATGTGTTTACTACTAATAATAACATGTGACAAAGGGTCTAATCCATCCTACCTTATCCAAAATTAAGTAGAAAAAACTCCAAAGAAGTTGTTGTTACACTTTATTTGAGCGTGGCAGATATACTTGTGTAAAATGGGTTGAATGAGTCCTTGTGCTCTTTAAACATCCTGTAAATGTGAAAATTCTATTTGGTTATTCCTCTGCAAAGAACTAGATGTTTAAAATACACATAGGTTCAGTTCAGCCTACTTTACCTTACAATAATCTTGGTCATGGATCTCATTGTGTCATGGTGTCAGACATTTCTTCCCCTCACAGTTTAATAAATGAATCCATAGTTACATCCACTAATGCCAACAGTGTCTATTACACTGAGCCATTGCAAAACACGTTCAAGATTAGATAAAGTGTATGAAAACTGGAATGCCTATTTCTGACAGGTGATAGGAACTAGATACTTCATTTAATAACATGTACAAAGAGCAACGATGTACAATAACCAATCCTGACAGCTTTCATTTGTCCAATTATGCCCAGCTGTTAAAACCTGATATCTGAGCAGTTGCAGTGGATTATGACAAATCGTTTCTTTTATACTCTAACATCCAATTCACTGAGGGACTGATGAAGAAATGATTATATGGTTTCTAATTATTTTTAGCTGATTTTGGGCTATGGTAACTTTTTTTCATATATAATACATGTTCACTCACTGAAATTAACTGTATTATGTAAAAGTCATGGGAACAAATTGTTCCCCTCTGGGTCCTTGAAACATCTTGTTGGTATCCATGAGGATAGTTTGGGCTTCTTGGGGAGGCATTTTGGTACTCTAAAATAACTTTCTTTTCTAAAAAAAACTTTAAATTTCACTGTAAGCAGAGGATTTTGTTTTACTTATCAGTTGGTGAAAAATGGTGGACTGACCAGAACCACAGCTACGTCCCCGCACTGTAAACAACTGGGCCTGGAGGTTTGGGATGGACACTACATAACCAATGTTAAGATATTGCTTACTAATATGTCTTTCCCTAGACTACGGTACTTGTAGTAGGAAGTTATGCTGGGTCAGGTCAACCCTTTCCACTGTGGTTGACTTGGACTAGCAGTAGTGTAACCCATGGCTGTGTTTTGATAAGCAGCCTTAGGCAACTGGGATGCAACAAGCACTACAGCCACATATTTGACTTCTTCCCTGTACATCATTACATTCTAAGTTTTTGCTTTTAGTTTCTCTGTCTGCTTTAGCATGATTAGCATGTTGGTCTTGTAGGAGTTGGCACTACGGTTTGAAGCTCTTGGTTAAGCAGTAACTGCATAACTGCCCCAGCTTTGGTTGTGCACACATTGGGAGGTATGTGAACCATCTTTGGATAATATGACTAAAAAAAATTCTGAACTTCCTTTGTGGGTTTAAGCTACAAGACCAACGCCATTACACATCCACCATCTAATGGAACAAGTGTAACAAAGGGCATTGGGAATTTTAACCTCAGAAGGTGGTGAATGGTAAGTACATTGTACCTAATCTCACAAAAAGACAGAGGCAGACAGTCAAAATGATGGAAAGGAGAGCACACAACTCAGAAATGAAACCCTTGGAGTCGTAAGATAAATTTGAATGTTCCTTTCAATCTTTCCTAACAAGTGCCTATTGTGTGTAATTGATGGCTTGAGTAACTGGAGTTTGACTTTTGCTATTGTGGATTGTTGCTTAAAAAAAAGGTAGTCCCGGAGGACATCCGACATACGGACGACTCCTAGATACAAACAGGGCTTCTCTGCTCGCTCGTGTGCAGGACAGAGGCTTGATGGGGGGAGGAGCCTGTTTGCATGACTTGCAGAAAAAGTCCTTTGGTAAACACAGCTGAGTATGTGGGTGATCTTAAGGGCTGAGCTGTTCTGCGACCTCTTGTAACTCCTATTGACCAAGACAACTCTGCAGTTGTTTCTTTCCACTTATCAAAGCACAGCTTGCTCTAGAAGTTAATGAATGTCTAAGCTCCATAAAGTTTTTTTGCTTTGTTTGTGGTTAACTCAGGTGAGTGGGGATTGTATACAGTAACTGACACCACACTGTGCATTCACAAAGAAGTTAAAATAAATAATATGTTGAGACAAACATCTATCTTAATTGCATTTATTTAAATAATGTACCTGTTCCGACTTACATACAAAATCAACTTAAGAACAAACCTACAGTCCCTATCTCGTATGTAACCTGGGGACTACCTGTATGTGTTGTCTGTGGTGTGTGAGGTGAAATACCCCTCTCACCTTCTAAGTTTTTGGATAACTCAGATTCACCCACGATAGTCAATCTTCAGCAGTGTTGGAGAGCTTTAAAAAATTAGGCCAAATTATGTAACAGTTCTATAACACTACATGACAAGAGACTTTCCTGTGAAATTAAAATGTACCTCTTTACTGTGCGTAAAAACTTGGTGCTCATGTGTTATACTAGAGAGAGTTCATTAATTGTAATTATTTACCTGAAATGTGATTAATAATAATAGGATATCATAAATAAAGACTGACAATGTTGAGTACTTTGTTTTTAAAATTTGTATTTATTTTGAATTTATTTGGAGGATACGACTTAAAAATAGTATAGGCAAATGTAAGAGAACGTAATGTTTGCTGAAATATATATATACAGTTGCTGAAAAATATATATACATTGCGCTAAACACACCTCATTGGAGTGAGGTATTTCAGGCTTCAGTTCACATTTTAGGGAGCTGTGCCCACTTTTATTAACACGAAAATGTTACGTTTCAGATCCTGTGTTGTAAAGGTGTCTGTGCCGACATCTCCTCTCGTCCACGTTCTTCTTCCTATGTCACCTGATCTCGCACTGCGCAGGCACGAGATCAGGTGATGTAGTTTCGGAAAAAACTTGTCTATCTCACTACGCATGTGTGAAATCAGCAATTTTTTTTCTCTTGATGAAAGGGCTCCTTCTTCATCGAGCATGTGCAGAAGGAGCAGCTAACAGCCTCCAATGATGCATAACGTAGGTATCCCGGGAGGCTCTGCACTCCCATTTATTCCTAATCGCCTAAGCGATCAAGCATTAAGGTTGCAGCTCTGCCCCCCCTTTTTTCTATTTTTTTTTTTTTTTAAAGGGTGTTGTACTGAAAAAAACAAGCAAACATAGGGTTATCAACCTTTTTTATGTAAAGTAAAAATTCTGAGTTTAGGTATGATTTTAAAACAATCTCCAGGGTCATCACAGCATGACAAGAGAAAAATACAAATGCAGCCATCTAGCTCTCTTTCTCTGACACTCTTCAGGACTATTGGTCCCACAGACCTAAATGTAAACCCGGGCTCTTCCAGCCAGCATTCAGGGTACACAGCTGTCCACCTAAACCATCTAAGGGTGCTTATAAGATAAACAAAAGTTACAACTGATAAAAGAATTATATATTTTTTTTCTAATCATTTTAGCTGCTCATATGCAATGTTAAAGTTATAACAAAATATTATATAAATCAGGTTCGCTTTCTAGAATAAATTGTACCAGAAAATGGTATGAGAACTGTTATTCTCCAGATCCAATATTGTGTTGTCAAATGGGAATAGTTTAGTCTCCTTGATGAGAGATTTGGGGACTGTAAAGGTCAGTGTGTTTATAAGTTGTTCCAAAATAACTAGAGCAAGTGTCTCCTATGACACATTGTAATATCTCTGTAATTATTATTGTGCTGTATGTGCAAATTATTAAGTAAATGACTAATGATGTCAGATGTTTCTGTTTGGGAGCTTCGACGAGGCACATGTCCAGAATTGTAGCCTAAATAAACCTTCAATGTGGCTATAAAGTTAGATTATACACAGAAATAGGGATCTCCACCAGTGCTAATATTTTATTTTCATTTCATTTAGCTTTGTAACTTTCTCTTCAAAATAAACTTTCAAATCTTTTGTCCTGAATAGATGTTTTTGTTTTTCTTATCAACATAAAGTGGTGGAAACAAGTATTGAATATGTCAACCCAAACATATAAAGAAATCCAAATAAATACATCCATAAATTAAGTTATGTGTAATAAAGTGGGATGGCACAGGAAAAAGTAATGAACGCACTTACTGAAACGTATTTAATATTAGAAGCCTTTGTTGGTAGTGACAGCTTTAAGACGCCTCCTGTATAAAGAAACGAGTCTCATACTTTGCGCAGGTATAATTTTGGCCCAGTTTCACACCGTCTTCAAATCTTGAAGGTTCTGGGGCCTCTTCTATAAACTCTGATCTTCAATTCTTTCTATAGATTTTCAATTGAATTCAAGTCAGGTGATTGCTTTGGACATTCTAGCAGCTTTATTTTCTTTCTCTGAAACAAATTGAGTTTCCTTGGCTGTGTGTTTGGGATGATTGTCTAGCTGAAATGTTCACCCTCATCCTCATCCTCATCCTTTCAGCATCCTGGTAAATGGCAGCAGGTGCTTAGCAAGAAAGTTCCAGTACATTTCTCAATTTATCCTTCATTCAATTATTTGAAGTCTGCCAGTACCTAATGTTGAAAAACAGCCCCGCACCATGATATTCCTACCTCAAAACTTGGTGTTTTTGAGGTGATGCACAGTGCAATTTCTCCTCTAAACATGGAGTGTGCAATGACATCCAGTGTATTTTTGGTCTCATGTGACCAGACTATATTCTCCCAGTATTTCACTGGCTGGTCCAAATGTTGTGCAGCAAACTTTAAACAAGCTTCAACATGCTTTTTTTTTTTAGAAATGGAGACCTGCACGGTGAGCGCACATGGAGGTCATGTAGGTTGAGTGCATTATTTACAGTTTTCCTTTAAACAACTGTACCTGCTAATCCATGTCTTTCTGAAGCTCACCACGAGTGATCCTTGGTTCTTGGACAACTCTTCAGATTATTACTTTCTTCTGACTCTTCTGTCAGAAATCTTGTGAGGAGCACCTGGTTGTTTTCACCTGGTTTAGGGTGAAATTATGTTCTTTCCAATTCCGGGTTAATGGCCCCAACAGAGCTTGGAACATTCAGGTTCTTTCTGTGTTTGCGTAGGCTTTCTTCGGGTACTCTGGTTTCCTCCTACAACCCAAAAAACAAGCAGTTAGGGTAATTGGCTACCCCCCAAAATTGACTTTGGACTGTAATAAAGACATATGACTGAGGTAGGGACTTTGTACAGCGGTGCATAATATGATGGCGCTATATTAATACTGTGTAATAATAATACCAGGTTAATGATCTGCACCATGCACTACCTCCCTGGCTGGCCAAATGTCGGGTGCTGGAAGAAACTTAGACTTGGGGATTTCCTACTCAGGAAAAAAACTATACCTTCAGCTTCAGGAGAGATAAAGGAGCATGGTTTTAAGATCGATTTTAATTTTGTAGCACGCTGCAGTTATCCCAATGTCTCAATGCAATGCAATGCCTTAAACCTTTGTGACTTATTGATTATGATCCAATTGTCCATGTTTTCCCGCAGCCTGTTTTTTTTCAGTTCAGTATTCATATTTGTTTAAAATCACAGGTATTACTGAAAAATAACCAATACATATGGGAGCATGTGCGGTGCAAAAAAAATCTGCTCTTGGTGTAAAGTAGACCAATGCCATCAATAGATTAGATTTGGATACTGCACAAATAAGAAAGAACTGGGATTTACCAAGTCTTTTGGATTTGCTATGCTTGAGTGTATGTTCATGTACCAAGACCCAGGAGTGATGTTATTAAATTTAAATAAATGAATGCTACCCCTTTATAAAGCTGATTGGTAATGTAAATGGAATTGTGGTTTTCTGAACAGGAATTATTTATCTTTTTTTTCTGAAGTCTGACAGGTTGTATATGTAAGCAATTTTGAGCGTGTATTGGCAGAATAGTAGCATTTGTCTTGTGTTGATTGTAGGTTTGTAAAATGGAGCTTGTGTTTGCATATGTTAAGAAATATTCATCTGACACTTACCATTTATGTGCAAAACACCTTCTTAAGAATTAATTTAAGTTGCTATTGTCCCACTGTCAGCAACATAATGACAAGCAGAACAATTAACAACTGACAAAGAAATTAAAGAGAAATTGTAGTGCTGCACAGAATCTGGGCTACAGCTCAGCAAAAGCATTACTGGAGTAGTAAGGGAAGATTGTTTAAAGAGCTAGATAAATCTGCTGGAAACTTCTACAATTTACCAATTGGAAGAATTAGCTTACCTCGGAAGAATTAGTATCAGTACAATGTACAGTATCAGCACACAAACAAAAAAAACAAAAAAAAAATGTTGAGCACCAACAGCATAGCAGTGCATATTAGGTCATGTAAGACAGATAGGTAGTGAGCACATTTATAGCTTGTAATTTAATAACTAGTTTGTTGGGAAAAAAACTTATTATTGTATTGCAATTCTACATGTACTGTATATTATACATGTGAATTATTGCTATGATTCTGCAGAGGGGTTTAAGGGAACTGGTATTTGCCTATCAGTAAAGAACAGAGTGTGACTGTTTGTATAAATGGGTTCCTGATTCAGGGCTCTTTGTCTATGTGTAACCATTTGTGAAGAGGTAATCTCCAGATGAATACAACTATACAGGAATGTTGCCAGCAAAGGAGAAATGCAGATATCAATTTTCCGCTTGCCTGGTTAGCAAATGTTTGTGTAACATTTCAGAACAAGACTGGGAATGTTGGTGTTGATAAAAGTGATATCTATGTAACTTGGGTATGACAAATGCAACCAATATTCTAGGAAAAAAATTGTTAAATGACTGTTGCCAACAAACAACAACAAATGCACTGGTGCATGGATTTATTCATGCATTAGCTTGGATGAAGGTCACACATTATCTCAATCTACAAACAAAATATGCACACATATTTAATCTATATTAAATTTGCAGGTTTCAAATTTACAAAATAAGATTAAGAAAAGAAAACATTTCATATTTTAACAGTATTTTAAAATCAAAGCAGGAGTTGAAGATCTTTTTACATCCAAAATTATATACAACATTTTCTACCACAAAAAAATGCTCAAACTCTCAAATGAAAAGAAAAAAAAACGTATTCAAAATATATTTAGCAGCATTTTAAATTAGAAAGAAATAAACTTATGCAGCTGAAAGAATTAAGTGTAAGTATTTTAGGAAAAAAACATCTAGTAAACAAAAATAATTTAAAGCATAATTCACTTTTTACAGCAGGACACAAGCATAAGTCATACAACACAGCTTTGCCTTCCGGTCACATAAAAGATTAACTGTTTGAGGAAAGAAGAAATGTGTAACTATTAAATGTGTACTGCACATACAGTTAGGTCCATAAATATTTGGACAGACAACTTTTTCCTAATTTTGGTTCTGTACAATACCACAATTAATTTTAAATGAAACAACTCAGATGCAGTTGAACTCACATTTTTATGCAATCTTTTTGTTAAAACCACTGAATTAAAGCTGAAAGTCTGCAGCTCAACTGCATCTGAGTTGTTTCATTTAAAATTATTGTGGTAATGTACAAAACTAAAATTGGAAAAAAAGTTGTCTCTGTCCAAATATTTATGGACCTAACTGTACAATCCTGAGCACAAGGATTTGAAGAAAAGCAAAACTTTGGTCGAGTATTTTTCAAGGTATTGAACACCAAAGCTTTAGTGACAAGGAGTGAACACTTGAATTACATCAGGAATTGTTGTTCAATACCAACAAGTGTTCATACTTTGTCTTGGCAGTTTTTATACATAAGACCTACAGGCACACAGTTTGTATATGTAATAGTAAATACTACAGAAGTACTTCAAGTAAACCCTGCATGTTATTTTTGCTTGCATACTTTTACTTCATAGTACAGTATAGCTAGTGGAAAAATACACAGAATAGCATTGAACCATTTGCACCCATGACTAAGACACAAGAAACCATTTTTTCAGTCAGTGAGTAAATTGGTGTGGAGATTAGAATATAGAGCTGAAGGATAGATATATGTGTGTGCAAAACTTGGTAAGCAGCCTATCGCTGTTAATACAGTAACAGTACAGTTGATCACAATTTCCAGTTAGTTCCATTACACTATATGTTGCAGTTATAATTTAACAAATGCCCAGATAAATCTAATGGTAAAGAGTTTGTCACAGTTTCTCCTTAAGACTTTATCTTGATACTTCCAGTTCAATTGCTGGCAACCTCTTCACTCGTGTCTCCAGCATCTGAAGTTTGTCCGTCCAGTGAACCATGAGCTTTCCAGATCCTCACAGTTTGGTCGCTGCAAACACAAAATGATAAACATGATTTATAAGGCCAATGGTTAAAATAAAGAATGTGATATTCATGGCAATCATGACAGTTAACAGTAGTGATGACAACTTGTGCTGTGGGCAAATCTGGAAAAGGCAAACTGATGTCATATGTATTGATGGTCTCTGTATTGCCTGCATTGTATGTAAGCAACAAGCATACATGCTGAGTTTTTGTCGGCTTTGGTTATGCATGACTACAGTCTAGTAAGAAAAATCAGCACTTCTATCAAAGGTGCTATGAACCAGCTAAGCCTCATTTTCTTGCAAAATGAAAAAAACACAGCACTGTCACACTCATACCTATGAGCAGCGACTACAGTGTAACCAGCTGGGTGGATGTATCTGATTTTATTTTATAATGGGATCAGTGGAATTTTATGTAGTAATCTGCTTTAAATATAGGTAGTGATCTGTTTCTATGAAGCAAGTTAAATACATTTTTTAGTTTAATCCCAAATTATTCTAAACTTGATTTCAACATACATTTTTCTTACACTATTGGGGAGATCCACCCTATCGGTTCTGGTCACTTACAAAATTGCACAACTGTTACCAGAAAAGAATATGGAGATTTTTCTACTTCTTAAAAATAGATCCAGCTCTCCCACAATGTTTTTATTTGACAAAATTTAAGTCACGGATAATTTCTGGCCTAAGAAATGCATTTTAAACAACAAATGAAACTTTAATACTAGCAGACCTTACAAAAAACTGTTCTGGCAAATATAAATTTCTGAATAATATCTAAAATAGATATTATACACATAAAAATATATTATACAAATATACAGTTAACAGAGATGAGATGGAAATCCTTACTCTGCTGCAGTAAATATGTGTGTTGAGTTGGTGCAGATTGCATTTATTGGACTATCATGACCCTTGACCTCTCCAATGGGCATAAAAGTATCCACATTCCAGAGTTTCAGGATGCCTCCCCGACAACCACTCAGAAGAACGGGGCTACTGGGTACTATTCCAAGAGCACACACCCAATCTTTGTGAGCATTTGGAACTTGCTGGAATAAAGAAAATGAACGAAAAATAAAGCTCAATTTACATTATTACATTTGTTGCAATATTATAAGGTCAAGCTATTCAAAATTACCAAACGTACATAAAGAAGGTCTTTTCTGGAAAGGTCCCATTTTTTTAATCCGTTGTCTCTGGACCCACTGAAAAGGTTGTCCCCGCAAATGACCACTGCTTCAATTCCATCATAATGCGGTGGCTCAAAACAATGTTTCGGGCTTATAGCGCCAATAGCACCTTCACTAATATCAAACATCTGTGTAAAATAAAGAAAGAACAAAATGAGAAAATGGAGAAAACAGACAAACCTGCACAAACATCTATACTAAATGGTAGGCTGAACCTATATGAATGGTAGGCTCCCATGGTAACAGTAAATTCTAGCTGTTCCATTGCCACCATTTTAGACCAAGTCTGCTGTATTTAGCCCCAAAACCTCTTCCCTTCAGTCCCATTACTTTTGAAACCATGAAACAAACTTTTAAACATAGTTGCTGGTATCTAAATAGCAGGAGGCCCACTCTACTGCAATTCCCTTACTAGCCTCCCTTATGCAAACAAAAAATATACTTTTATTTGGTAAAATACTAACTGCAAACAAGTAACAGGGAAGTGAAAGCGAGTAAAATGGATTACAGCCTTTGTACATGACCTGACCACATCAGCCTATATAGAACATTACTCATAATAGCAGAGAAACTGGCAATAAGTCAATTAAAGCTTTACTGCTTTGCATTAGCTGTTGATCACAGAAGTGGCGAACAGAGGGATAACCTCATCAATGTGCAGCTGCTCTATAACTGCCTAGTCGGAAAGCTAGGAGAGAAGAGCAAACCAAACATATGAAACAAACTATGCCTTTTTTTATACAGTCACTGATCAAATGAGTAAGTACCATAACTATGAACGTACAAGTGCACTGTAAGACTGAGGATGCTTTCAGTTGCAAAATTATAGTTGTTACCTTAATGTAATGATCCTTTGAGCCTGTGATAATAAGGTCCTGTCCACCTGAAACTCGATCCACAGTTAAACACATTACAGGCCCAAGGTGTCCAGTTAACTTTCCTGTAGACTGAAACCTTAAAGAGTAAAAAAAAAAAAAGTTTTAAAATAAAGGTTACAACCTGACACAAGAAAAAAAAAACTTAGCTCCTGTTAATTTAAAACAAGAAATACTGAAGATAAAACCCCATTACTGAAAGTACATCATTACCCTATTTACAATTGAAAACACATTGCTAGTCTTTAAAGTCTTAGGCAGCTATGGGCTTTACATGCACTTCCTTACACCCATTTCATACTTGGCACTCATTGTTAAAGCAGGACTACAGTTGACATGGCCAAAAATACTGGCACTCTTGCATTTATGTCAGAAAAGGGAGAGTGGTCCAAAATTCCAGTAGAGAGGTGTAAAAGACTCACTGATTGTTACAGAAGGCGATTAACTGTTATTTCCTCCAAAGGGTGTGCCTACCACGTATTAAAAGTTGAGGGTGCCAATAATTTTGATGTTTTGTGTGCAATGTCCCAGATGTTTTTCCAGTGCCAACAAAATAAACATGACAAAACCAAAGCATTTGTAATTGCAACAAATTTCTGCCAATATTTTTGGCCATGACTGTAAATGTCTGTAATATGCGAAGATAGCTACTTTATTATATTCTATCCTTTTTGTCCTCTCTCTGCACCAATGATTACAGGTACCCATCAAATCTATAATTTTTAATATGTATTACCTTTTCAGGTCCCACATCCTCACTGCATTTCCAGCTGCTGCATAGAGGAAAGTGCCCGCTGGATTTAGTGCAATCTGATTGATTTGATTTTCACCAGGAGGAATGGTCACTGTTCTGCTCTGACTTCCAGCACACGAATCCCAGGCCATGACTTGGCCAGAAGACCTTATTTCAAACAACATACAATCTATTACATTGAATTTTCTATCCTGGGATAAATTACTAAAGTAAAAATAAAATTGGTAAAATTCATTAAAGAGCTTAGATTAAAAAAATTACATTGCAAGTACTGTTGATCACGGTTGTTCACAGTCAACAGTGCTCTCTGTTCTATTCACAAATTACAGGTAGAAAAAGATAATAGTATGAGATAAACTTTCAGCACAAAAACATGCTTGTTTGTGTACACGCCTAAGAATGAAGTAATGTTTATGAACTGGATTCATAAACTACCAGGCACAAGTAAAAGATTATTATGGAGTGTTGTGACGTTTACCATTAAAACAATTCATAATAATATAGTGGCAATTACCCCACACTAGAAATAACCTCATAAATGTCAGCAGTTACCCCAGCAATTTCATTAGTCTAAGCCTGAACCATATTCACAGATTAGATTAATGATAAAGTCGATAGACAGAAAGTTAATTATCAAATAAAGCTAGATCTGCTGATAAAACAATACGTACGTAAGTGTCTTTATGCATTTTGCAGAATCTCGGATGTCCCACACCTTAATGTAGGATGTTGAAACTGTGAAAACTAGACTTGAGTAGTTATAATACTTCACTGAAACCACATTATTCGGATGACCTCCAAGTGACATAATTTCCTGTCCAGTTACAAGATTCCATACTTTACAAGTACGATCTAGGAAGAAAAAAAATACAAAAGATCGATGGAACATTTGGATGGAAACCTTCACCAAATACTTCCAATTATAATTTTATTGGTAAAAAAAACAAAACAAAAAAAAAAAAACATTGTTCGTTGTCCCTCTTGTGGAAAAAACGAATGTGTCAGCAAGTAAAACTCGTCAATGGAATCTAAGGGGGAAAAATCCCTACTTCAAAACATAGGAGCTTTTTAAATATTACTGTATTTTTTTTTTTAGGTATATATTCTTATCAACACTTTCAATTCTCAGCTTTTTATTTACTCATGTAAAGTCATTTATAAAACAAACACACTTTGTAAACCTTTTATTGAGATTTTTTCCCTCAAGAGACAACTCTCTTTTAAGTGTTTTTTAATGTTTATTTTCCATTTGAACCTACTACCGGAAAAACTAAAATCAATAACAAAATGCATTTTCTGGAGCAAAATCATTATATACTCAACTGGCATATCTTTGATTTAAGGACTGAAAACATCTGTCTATAAATGCATACCGAGTTGTTTGGTTTACTGCCGAAGCTTGAGCAACTCAGAAGAATAGCCATCCTTGCAAAATACTACGATTAAAGGATAGAGAAATGACAGTAATGCCGACATAATACTAATAGCTAGTACAAAAATGAATGCCTTATGTGCAGAGTTTAGTTTTTCAAATGCTAATGAAATTATTAGAACTGACTGACTTTAAAGAATTCTTTTGGAAGGGTCATTGAGTTAAGCAGTTAAAAAAAAATCTGACCATTCTATATAACTAAAATCTGAATTCTGATTGGTGTCTTTGTTTCCCTCTACATTACTCAGCCCAGTTTAAAAACACTAGATGAAACTGAGAATAGCACAATTCTTTTCAAAACACGACAACCAGAAGGAGCATCTTGATATGCAAGTGTTATGTAGACACTCATGTTCTGTAATCTCATAGCTGTATATCTGCACAAAAAAATCCAGGTTACTATGCCACTGACTGCTAGTCTCAGGAGAGTTATGTCTAAGGCTATGCATGCCTCAGGGCCAGTATTGGACGGGATCCGACTTCGTTCATGGATCTGTCCTGGCAGATCCATGAACGACAAATGATCATAATGGAAGTAAATGGGAGAGAGTGCAGCAGGGTGCCGCTCCGCTGTTCTTCCCCCTCTCCATGGAGGAAAACGGTGCTGTATGTACAGCACTTGTTCAGTCTTTTGTCATTGGAAAGGATCTTTTGGAAAGGATTGTGAAAGATCCTTTACAACTGCAGTTATTTAACATGCGTACGTAGCCTGAGTTTACATCTGCTAAGCTGTGGTTGCACATGCAAGTTACTGTTTAACACACAGCATGTGCTACTATGCCTGAATTTATGGCAACAGTTTTCAGTTTTTTTCATGGGAGAAGCAACTATACTTTTGTTTTTGTCTGGAGAGGTTTTCTATATGGTAGCTCTCCACTCGTTTTAGTTGTTTCTTATGCTTTCTGATCGATTTTCTTATACCTTGAAAGGTATATTTTATCAATTTCAACAGTTGCTTGATTCAGGTTGCTTCTTTAGACTGTAAAGTTAATTGTAAATGCTAACTGATAAAGGATAAGATTTTTTTTATTTACAAATCGGCCAAACAGATAAGTGTCTGTGTTCTTAACAGTAACAGGACACCAGCTGTCCAGGATTACAAATTTAACATCAAGGCTTTGGATTCCATAATCACTTTTATATTTTTTGGATTTGAAAAAAAAAAAAAAAGTGTTATTTGGTAACACCTCTCGTTGCTGTGTATTCAAAAAGGGAAACCAGAGCCTTTATTATAATCTCAAACAAAAATTAAATTTTTAACCACCTTAGGATTAGTGCAACAACCTGTAAAACTACAGCGTTGAATGACAGATTCCTTTAAAGGCCTAAATTAAGTAATGTAAAGTAAAATAATTGAGACCAATGACATACAAAATAGATCAAAAAGGTATATAATATTTGCAGTAAGCAAGTATTTACACAAGTGGAAATAATGTGGCTGACCTTTAGATCCAGTGAAAAGAAGATCATCAGTAGCATCCACACAAAGCACAGCCTTGTTGTGCCCTTCAGCTATATGCATACACTGTAAAAGGGATGTCTTGTTGCTTTTGCTAGTAGGAAACAGGTTAATTAAGCCCCTAGAGATGAGAAAAACACATGTGTGTTAACATTGCTCATTACAAGAAATTTCACAACTACGCTTTTTAAGCTTCCAGACGTGTTTAAATATGCATGCGACAGCCACTATTATTTAAAAATTGCTTTAGGTCATCAGGGTTGGCAGAACAAAAGAAAGAAAGACAAAAAAAAGTGTTAGGCTTTCCTTGTACACTGTATGGAAAGTAATGTCCATGATCTTTTCAGTTAAGGTGGAAGTATAATCATTCAAAAAACTTCACCAGGATGTGGATGTGGTTAGCAAACTAAAAAATTCTAATGTTATTTTTGTACATAGCACAGTGAGCGTGCCATGATTCTAAAAATAGAAATAGATGTAGGAGACATTATAACTCCAATGTGGATGCTCAGGAGCTTTATCATCAGTTATCCATGATCAATAGAACCCTGGAAATTTCCATTTTATGGGGCTTCTATTGATTGAAATAACAATATGGGGTGAAATAATTATATATATATATATTTTTTTTTTTATAAATCCTTCTATCTGGTTTGCACGTTTTCATTGTGGGTTTTAATGTCAGTAGATGCCCAATTTCTGCCAGACCTGGATGAATAGGCAGTGTAGCTAAAAAGCAGAAGGAGGAGGTAGCAGTGGCATAGTCCTGGGACCATTATCATTGAAGGACAGCCCAAAAAGTGGATAAATGTCAACCTCAATCTGCAAATGTGCTTTACATATTTGTAGATTACTGCCAAAGCTCACCCTAAAGCAGATGTTTACTCCTGGTTTAAGGCTGCCAAACTGAAATTATTAGAATATTTTTATTGAATATTATGTATATCATGTATAATAATGTAATGTCTCCATGGATGACCTGCACTAACGGGCTTTCTAGGCCCCTAATGAAAATAGTATCAACTCAGTAAATCACATTTTGGCCTTTTTTTGAAACTGAAAAATCACATTTTAGCTTCAGTTTGGGGAGTTTAAATGAAGAAATGAAAAGAAATACCCACTGTCACTTCAAACTAGCTGCTGTCAGAATTTAGTAGACTTTTATAAGCTTTATTCAAAGCCTGCTAAAAGCGTTTTATTCAATGCAACAATCAGCACCCTCATTAGGTTCTATATATAGCATTTCCATACTTGAACTAAAGGGGGCTTTTAAATGCATTGTTGTTTCACATATTGACATTTGTATGTACATGGCCCAGAAGACACATTATGCTAATAAAGGGATTTACAACTGAATTTTCCATACGTTTTGGTGAACTTGGCCTTTAAGGAAGTAACAATCACATGAAATATATTCTCAGAAATGTTAAGAACATTTGATTAAGTGTGAGCCTTAAGTCCTGATTCAGCTGTATAAAAAAAAGGTAATATAATAACGGCTTCCAAATATGTAATGTTCAGCTTGCCAACTTTTATTCAAGTTAGTACACAGTTCTGTTCTGTAATATGACAAAACAAATATCTTACACATTAACTGTTGGGAAAAAAAAGATGTATTTTAAATGCATTAGCATGCTATACAACACAATGCCTTCCTGAAATACTAAAAATAACAATAAAAAAAAAGAGCTGTTAGCATGCAACACAGTAACACAAGCTGCAATTAAATATAAAAGTTTCTAACAAATTGAATCGTACACGCTGGATATTGGGCACCAAATTATTAGTAAGCACAGAACAAAAATAAATAAGCACCATGCAGAAGAGCAGCGTTACTTGCAACAGGGAAAACAGGTGTACAAGGAAGGAAATTTGTACCTGTGTACCTCGGACAGAGAGGAATCACTTTCATCAGACCTATAAAGTTCAGTAGTAGAATGCAAGGGGAAAGAATACAAATATCAGAAAGATATAGATGGCTCGCTGGATAGGAAACACAGAAAAACGCCAGACAAAAGACAGTGCACAGACAAGTGCTTTATCACTTTATAACTGTCAAAAAAAACAATCTTTAATTGACATGCTCCAGTAAAATGCAGGCCCTTGTTTCAGTAGCGCACACTACACAAACTTTTGCTGTCTCACGGTTACAGTACAGTACAGCCATGTTGACCCACACAAGGCTGGACAGTATATTCTGATGTAGGACATGGAGACAGATACCAAGGTGGGGAGACAGATACCCCAAAGTGGGTAGGAACACCGCAGTGGATGGGATCCATTGGACACTCCAATACACTGTACTTATGGCTTAAAATCAGTTTTGTGTGGACAGCTATTCCATGAAAAATGAGGATTTGGATTTCAAAAAGAGGTACTGTGAAAATAGGAGGGGAGAAAAGCAGACTTGCATGCTAAGGTTCCTCTTAATGAAAATACTGTTAACTGATTAGTATAAAAATCAGAAACTTCCAAACCTAAACACTTTAACATGTAACAAGAAATACATATAATATAGAGCAAGTAAACCTGTCTAAAATTGTGAACAGAAACACAAGTTATTGGCAAGTGCTTGCCTAACTTATACCAGCACATTTTTATTTTCCAATTTTTTTCCTTCAAATCAGTTTGTCTGTATGCAAACAGTGATTTCAGCAATTCACCTACATCCTATCCAATATGCATACCTTAGCAAACAGTTGCACCTATTTCAGGGAGGGTGAGCCAAAGCTCCAACTAACAGATAAAAACACTTTTTTCTCATTGTATGACTTAGATTTTAGGGGCTCTGGGAGCACTTAAAAGTAGGCTTAGATGGTAAAAAAAAAAAATATATACAAGCACCATATGAGATCTTTTTGTTTTTTGTCAGCTTTACAAGTTTATCTTGAGAAAAGTTTACTTAAGGCAATATATATATATATATATATATATATATATATATATATATATATATATATATATATATATATATATATTGCCTTAAGTTATCTGTATGTACAGGATCGGTGCTATACGATCGTTCGCAGATATCGTGCAGGATCGTTCGTCGTTCGTTTACCAACGATATTAATTGGAAGTGTGTACGTAGCTTAAGTAAACTTAAAGGCAAGTAAACTTAAATGTTAAAATATATGTTAAAATGGTGTAAATGGTTAGTAATTTGGTGACATTTGGAAGGAGAAGAGAGGATACAATATATAAAATCCTTTGTGAGGGACATCCCACATTTTTGCCCTTAGTAATAACTCAATAACTGATTCACAGATTAACTTCTGTAACAAACTGAGAATGCACAGACTTCTCTGAAGCTTCAAAATTTCATCAAACAGAAACTAGATACCTATACAATTGAAATTTTTCAAGCTAATCGATCAAGGTTCTTTCAATTCTACATGTGATAATAATTCTTTGATCCAACTTGACACTGTCCTTTGGCTGTGGAATTGGTGGGAACTTCATACTATTCCTTGGCTTTAAAATGGCAACAGTTGTGAAAGTTTGAACTACAGAAAGGGTAAATTTCCCCTCGAGGTCTAAATTGTGGGAGACCAACAGATGTAATATTACAGCCCCTTCTCCAGCTCCAGACATATGGCAGCTCCCAAAAGGAGAAAGAAGGAACTTTAGTCTTACACATGTATAAAAAAAATATATAAAACAAAATCATATATCATCAAACTATGTAAAGGGCAAGGAAAAGGCAAAAAAGGAAAGGATTATAAAAAAAATAAATAAAAATAATGGACACACAAGATGGTCACTTGGTCTTCATATGCTGACAGCATTCTAGATTTCTGTTAGTGTCATTGCAATAAATGATTACAGGGTATTACAGAAGCTGAAGACTTTCTACATTTTACATTACATTCTTGTAATAACCAGGGATTTGTGGGTGCCATAAGATACATGGTAAATATATTTTCTGTGTAGTGGAGCTGCCAGCAGCTGATAAGCTGCTCAGTTAATGGAGTACAGTAAAGATGCCTACCAGAACATGATTTCCCACACATATAGAACTAGAACAAACAGACAAACCTTATTTCAGAGAAAATCTAGTCCAATACAGAAAGTATACTTCTCCTATATTCATTACATTTATTTATAGTATTGGGTGTAGCAGTAATAATTCAAATTTAAAAAGTGTGTCTATTCCAAAATTTGCCAAGTGGAAAATAAACATATTATTAGAAACGTAATGAATATAGGAAATCAAAACAGGGATTTTTTTTTAAATTTACAAAAGTAAGGAAAAAAGAAAACACGATTCCTACAATTCGGAAGGATGATAATACCAAAGACTAGATTTACAAAATTTCCTTCAGTGGAGAGAGGAGGTTGTAGAGTAGAGGTAAGTGGAAAGAAGAAGGATGAAAAGGATGAATCTGAATGCAGGCTGGTGACCAAAAGGTGGCGAGTGTGGTGAATACAGCTTGCCGAAAGTGATCAGGATTTAGTGTGCAACTGCGGAGAGATCATACCTGGTTTTGTACATGAGTTATGTGCTGGGCAGACGTGTTTATGGATGTGAGGAACAATTTTTGGGCGTCAAGGAAGTGGTATTGTTTAGTGAGAAGAGAGTTAATATGGGTTGCCAGGTTAGATGTTTCAGAACAATGGACCTGAGCTATGACTGAGCAGGGTGGAGTTAAACTATGAAGGGGAGCTAAATTAATTTTGGCTAAGAAAGGTCAGCCGTGACCACAGGATAAAAATAAATGGGGGAGAAAGTTATTACAGATTGCTGAAAAGAGTTAAGATATGATTAGGAGATAGTGAATATAGAAGTGACTGGGGTATGAAAGCCAGTTTGAAAGTCAGAGGCAGCTAGTGGAGTAGGGATGTATATTAGAAGTGGGTGGGGTGGATGGGAAGGAATGCATTACAGCAGAACTGGATGATATGGCTCCACATGAATGTATTCTAGGAAGGCATGTGTGTGATGAGATGGCTTGGGAAGAACGCATATCAGCGAGGCTGGGGTGGGCTGGTCGAGGATGTCAACTGGTCAAGGTAAGAAGGCTGGGGAGGATTTTATCAAAACAGGAGCAGTTGTCAAAAAGGGATGTAGGATGAACTTTACTGTAAATAGATAATTTTAGCTAATAACCAGTAGGTGAACTTTGAGAGATGCCTTATGTAGACTGCATCCTTTCTACATTGTTTAAATGCAAACGAAAAAAGACTCTAACTGCTTATCTATCTATCTATATACACACATTTTTTATTATTATTTTTTTTTCATTATTAAAACAAGTGAAATCACAAAATTTGGTGTCAAGTCAGCCCTGATGTCTTTTCCCTAAATACAGATCACTTAAATATGTTAGAGGTGTCATATTTTGGTGCACAGAGCTTTGCATTTTATCATATCATAGCGTATTTGTGATTCAGAGAGTAGATGTATTTTTGCATGTAAAACCAGAAGGAAAAAAATCTTTTGACTTTTCTTCAACAATTGCTAATGTTTTTTATGCAATTTCCTACCAATTTACTTCCTATCCTATTTCCTAATTTACCACTTTTTTCTTTTGGCGATTTTATAAATTTTCCCACCTTCAATAGATCATTTTTCATAATTCCTAAGTGACCCCAGTAGAGCACTTACATACTTAAATTAGATCTAGATTATTTTACTACACCATCTGAGAATATTTAATGACTTTTACTAAAGTTCAAAAACTTGGGTCTTGGTATCATAAAAAGGCTCCTAGGAATCTGCATTTTGCTGATTGCGAATATTATCTATATGTGGGAAACCACTATTATCTGATTAGCAAATATTGTGGGAATGAGGGAGTGGGAAAAAACCTATTTACTAATTTTTCACCGAGACGGTGATAAGGTTTATTCTACTTCTGACATTAATTTCCCTATAACTTTGAATGAGCTTACTTCTGCAGAAGACTCCTTCCTAATCAGAAGGCGGCATTTGGCACCTGAGAGATTTCAAATTTATACGTTTTATAGGGAAATTTTGCTTCCTTATCTATCTATTGCATACTTTTAATGATTTTGTACAGTCTGGCATTTTACCCAATTTGCATTATTAAGTGGTTATTATACTGCTACCTAAACAGGGTAATGATCTTTTCAAATCAGATTCTTACAGTCCAAATTTGTTGTTGAATACAAATGTTAAATTATCATCAAACATTTTAGCAACTAGACTGCTGAGAGTTATTGAAACCCTTATACATGCTGATGAAACAGATGTTATTGCTTAATACCTGGTGAAATGTAACCTTATGGAAGACCGTATGTCGTATGTATGCAGATATGTTATTTTTTTCTTACAGATCAAGTTATTAAATTGCAGATTTCTATTTTTGGAAGTCTCAATCTTCAAAATAAATTAGCTTAAGTCTTTACTTATGCTTATGGACCCTTTGTGGCTTCATTACCTTCTCATTTACCTTACACTCCCTGTGTTCTGTATTTAAATATATATTCCTTTAAGGTATGCACACGTTGAATTGTCTTACACGGTGTCTCCTCACATTACTTTACTCACATTATCAAATTACCATTTATTACATTTGTAACCAGACAAGTCTTTCTTTAGGAGTTTTAAACACAAAGTCAATAGTGAGGTCCCATTCCTTGAATCTGTGTTTGCTACACACCTAAACCTAAAACACAGACAAAAGGCATCAATTTTATTTATAGAACATTTCTTAAAGAGAAAGTTAAATGCATTGGTAATTTAAATAGTATTAAACTACTAATGACAACATTCAGTGTTAGTTCCTTAGAGTAAATGATATATATATATATATATACACATATACACACATGCTTACTACTGTACAAGTTAGGGTATTAAGTATATAGTTACAAAGGGTTAGCATGAAGTCAAAGCTTTGGTTTTTAAGTTATTTTCACTATATTAAGTTTCAGCAAGCATTACTTAACGGAACACCTATAGAAACACCAGTTTATGTACAGCAGAGGGTATTGCAACCTCCAAAGCCGCCAATGAAAGCACTGATTTTTTAAATTAAGTGGTCCCTTGATGTAAAATTAATTGCAGAACATGTGAATATAATCGAAATAAAGCCTATATCTGTTCTATGCCCACCAGTAGGTAGGTGACTGTCCTGTGGAGAAAATAATCACAAGGAGAAATAAGGGTTTTGAAGGCAAACAAAATCAATGTTTTATTCAAAACTGTTCACATTACATATAATGTATACAACATAGACTGTCTTTCAGTCATGTGAACATTGGTTACACACTAAGTATTTAGGCCAAAAGGGCACTAGACAAACGTCATCTAATAAACACACTGCAGATTGGTACAAATATTTTTTGCATAGGTATCGTCCCGTGAGCCAACGCATTTTGCCCATTTTAGGCTTCCTCAGCGGTGGCATATGTTTTAGCGATAGATCAGCAGTATATTGTCCAGGTGTGATTCAATTGATGATGCAGAGGGTCCCAAAATACAGTGGAAGCACGCCAGACTTCCTGGACCTGTTGGGCAGCATGTGGCCACCCACCATCTTGATTGGGCAGCAGCTTAAGGTATCCCCTATATTTGGGAACCCTCTGCATCATCCCTCTCAGGAGACGTTTATTCACCCTCCAGTGTGGAGCCTACTTACCTAATTAAATCACACCTATAGATATGTTCACATGACTGAGAGACAGTCTATGTTGTAAACATTATATGTATTATGAACAATTATGAATAATACATTGATATTGTTTGCCTTCAAAAACCCTTCTTTCTCCTTGTGATTATTTTCTGTACCTTACATTAAGAGTTGGCAAACCCCAGCCTTTAAAGGCTAAACTTATTTTTCCACCGGTCCCCTCTTGCTTGTATAATTTCACTCTGTCCTGTGACTTACTTATCCTGCTGACATGACGAGTTTCCCTGAGAAACTGTGAGGCGGCTAAAAACATTCATTTCATTACGGGACCGGCTCGTAGGGGAAGAAGGAGGTGACAGACTAGCCTCTGATGTCCCAGAATCTGAGCTATAAGAAAAAAACAACATGGAAGGAATGCACACTTTGTTAGGTTAATAAAGATGGTGGTCAGTAAGGTAACATGACTCATGCTATACAAGCCTGCTCTTCATACACTTAATAAGATGATTATTTATAATAAAGTCTGGTAAATAAAAGGCAGATCCTTGTTAAAAAGCAGGCCTACACAAAACAAAATGACAGACAAAAATAATCTGAACTGAATCAATAGGTACTAGCACTTAAATAAATTCGTAGAGTACTGTGTAGTAGGCTCATTTGATAAATAATGTTTAAAATGTCAAGTACCACCTAATAGCTGCTGTCTTGTCTGTAATGCTACATCAGCACAGCATGTAACAGGAGCATAGAATCCTGCAGGGAAAGCTAAAAGGTAGAAATAACATCATACATAGAAATAGGGTATTTTAAACATCCAATGGGGAATACATACAATTTTTGTTCTTTGGTTTTACTAGTCTTCTCCACACTCCTGTCATAGGTTTTTCTTCGAAATGATGGTGATGGTTCTGGTACACGGGTGCTTGGCTTAGCCCTGAAGAAAAATGGTGGTAATCAACACATCAATCATATTCCTTTGTGGTCATTTATATTTTATTTTTTATATATATATATATATATATATATATATATATACACACACATACACACATATATATATATATATATATATAAAATTTTAACAAAACATGGATACAGTAAAGCATTTAAAAGAAATTCAGAACTTCCCTCTGTCCAGGCCAAAAAAAAAATGCTCAAGAAAGCTCTACCCAGTGACTTCACCTGTTGTCTATATCTGTACCGTCAGACAAAGTTTCAACTACAAAGTGCAGTAAACCAGCCAATCAGGTTTAAGTTTACTGCAGTGGAAAGAAGATGAAATGCGTTTACACAAGTCACTACATTTTCCGCTACCTAAAATAAGTGATATCTAGATATATATTATTATGTTCTAGGTCTTTTGGATTTATCAAATCAATGCACAGAAACTACAAACTTTTTTTGGATTACAGGCTTGGAAAAGACATCAATGATAGAATGATATAGGAATAATTAGGAAAAAGCTTAGGGAAATGTAGATATAATTCTGATACAGAAGATGTGTCTGGCTATAAGTTATTACAGATAGGAATCCAAACAATGTGAACATTTCAGTATAAAACTGAAAATTAATTTTCACAAAGTAAAACACACTTGGCAGCCAAACAATCATCCTTTTTTAATTTGATAGAGTAACACAAATTTGGACAACAAAGACAATGCCAAATAAAACAGAATGTCATACTTTTAGGATTGGTCTGCGATAGGAAGGAAAAACTTCAAGGACCTATTTACAACTGCCTGTAGCTGTAACATTAATGTGCATGTAGCCACATACATTAAGGAACATTGTAGCACCAGCATTGTAAATGGCAACCAAAGCATTATGGCAATGCAGTCCAATGCATGAGTTTTGCAGCACATGGTAACACAGTATGCTGAATGGTGGTGTGCTGCTACAGAAGACCACCGTGCATGCCTGTTCATTTAAACACTGTAGTCTTAATACAGCATGAGTAAAAATGTTACATTTCCCCAAACAACATGCATATGAAAACACAACACACCAGGATGAACAAGTGATTTTGTGTCTACAAATCACACATAAGCTATGTTCAATTAAGAATTCTAGTGGAAAAGCAGTATTACATGTTTGCAAAGCCACAGAAATTAATAATTAATTTTACATAGACAGTTTAAAATGGTAAAATATAATAGATTACCTTAATATAAAATCTGTAGAATGGTGTCCCAAGTTATCTCCAACAATATTATAAGGGGCTGATACAAGCTAGGCACCAAGACTATTCATTTTCCATGGATAAAAAAGCTGCCAGTTAACATGTGAATTTTCTTAAAAGACTTGGAAGCCATGCACTTGTTATGCTTTGTGTGATTATTACTAACTATAGATTTTGAAGACAGCACAAGCAACAAATATTTAGCTAGAGAAATGTGTGTAAGATGTGAGATGCAATGTTATGAAAATTAATTTCTTCAAGGCAAGATACAGATGCAGATAAAAGAACTGTGGCTTTCAGCTTCAGGGTGCCATTTAGAATGTGGGACAAACAATCAGAAATGCAGCACAGCAAAAAGCTTTCACTTCAAACATTAGGCTGTTTGACATGGCATGCGTGAGACCATATGCTTTCATAGTGGATACTGGGGAAATCAGCAGATTATTTTTATGATCTTGAAGGTCAGTTACAAATTCCATGTCAGTAAATATTCTCACACTGGAACACACGACTCAGCTTTCTAATATAAGAGTGTGGGCTTCCTTACATGGCAATAAAATCCTAGAGACAGCAGTTTACACAAACAAAAAAAAAGATAAAATGGTGGAAGGGATAAATAATCCAGCCCAAACCTACCAAGGGGGATTTCAAAACAGCATCTAAATACTTGATACCCAAACTAGACCACAGATGTTATTACCCAAAAAAAGTTTTTTAGATATCTTATTTTGAAAGAAATAGCTGAGATAAGTGTGTACATAGTGAAAATCTACATGCATTTTATTATATATATATATATATATATATATATATATATATAGTTCTTGTAATTTCATGCATGTGGTTATAAAATGGATAGGAAGAGTCAAGGGAAAAGCATTGTTGGTTAATATTGCACAGACTTACATGCTGCCTGTTTTAGAAGGTAAGCCAGAAGATGGGGGTTGGGGATCTTTATCTCTAACAGAACTGCTACTTGTATCGGTGATTGCTGGAACACCTTCTACTTCAGGAACAGGAGGAAGAGAAATGAGGAAACCATTGTCCCCAGTTCCAGGATCTGAAGCTGTTTCACTGCTATCTGCATAGAGCAACTCCAGCTGAGTAGTTGTCCTCCTTCGAGCCTGTTTAGAATAAAAGAAACAGTCCAGTGAAAGCACAATAGTAGCAATGGAACAACAAGCTGTCAAACACATTAGGTATACTACCCCCTGACAAAAGTATGCTTCCTAATGGTCGAGCTGAATTGAGGATAGGCTGGACACAGTCATATGGAATGGAGAGGGGAGGCTCTGGCTGATATAAAAATCTGTATTTGCATAGCTATTCTGGTTGTATTGGATTAAAGTAATTCAGGAAAAGTCCAAGTTTCAAATTTTATTTATATTTTGCTGGGAATCGGTTGCTTACGTATTTGATTTTTTTTAAAAGGGAGGGGGGCAGCTGTAATTTTTGAAAGCGAATCATGATCCGAAAGGGAGCTACAAGTTTCCATTTAAGTAGAATTTATCTTCAAGCATACAAAGGTAGCATAGAAAATTATTAAGTAGAAGCATTTGTCCTAAATGCTTATTTATACCCCGCAGAAGTAAACAGGAGTCCTAACCTCGGGTTAAATTAGTTACTACAGAGTCCAAAAGGAACAATAGGACATCTCCTTACAGCACATGTATCAGTATACTCCCCAGTCCCTTTTAGCTGGGCGCACCACCCGGCTTGTTTCAGTAACCACCCTGCTGTTTTTTTGGGTGGTTACTTAACAGTTAAGACATAATACAGGGGCAGCCACAATTTCTTCCCACCCAGCTTAAAAAGATTTCTGGGTTTAACACTGTGTATACAGGTGCACAATTCTATAATGATAAATCCTTAATCAACAACTAGGTTTGGTTCCAACAACCTGGTCAGCAGGCCAAATGGTCATTAAACCAGAAGCACAGACCAAGCAGGTTTGCAGAGCTGACAGCAAGCAGCGTATGTCAGCAACAGGTTCACTAACAGCCTGCAGACCCAGATAGAGAAAGATCGCTACACAGGAAGCAAGATAAAGTCAAGAAGAATAAAGAGGGGTTGCTGCTCAGCTGTACGATGTACTCGTTGGAAAGCCAGTCATAAGTGCGAGCGGTCACTAAACAGGTAAGTTGTTAAATGAGGAATACCTTTATAAATTGTGAGCCTATGGTTTGATCAGAACTAATAACCAAAACTCATAGGGTGGATGGGGCTGGCAAACGTGTGGCTTACATGCTTATGTGCAGTAAATAGTGACTTTAGTTAAGTTTTAATATAGCAAAAGGTTCCTATTACCTCCTACAACATATAACTCAATTAAATATAATATAAATTATATTGTGCTAGCATTGTATATTAATCATTAAAAAAAAATAGACACTGTTTAAAATTTTCAGTATTCCTTCATTTATATATTTTTTTTTTTAGTAGACATCAGGAATGGTTGTATGTGCAGAACTAATCCAACCACCTTAAAAGAAAGCAAATCCAAATCAACCAAAACCAAATAAAATAATGCAGAATTCTCAAAGTTCTGCTGACTTTGCAATTTAGGGCAATTAAAATGATTTACTACCCTTGCAAAATATATTTTAATTTGGCAAAGAAAATAATTATTTAGATTAGTGAATAAGGTGAATGTTCCTTAATCATGCAAGGAAAATACATTTTGTGTTTATCCAAAGCATTTATATATTTTCAAACATTTTGGTGCAGACCTGTTGCTTACCTTATTCTTGGGCTTCCCTTCACCGCACAGCTTCATTAAATCTGAAGACAATGAGCTAAGCAAACATAAACAGTGTTAGATTAGAATATTAATGCTTTTAAAATGTAAATGATATGTATTGTAAAGGGACACATTTGCAAACAATGAGCCAGTATAGAACTTTTCCATAAATCTTTGTTTTTATACACCTAAAAATACAAGGGAATTTTCTTTTTGCCTTTTTCACTGCACTTCAAATGAACACCTTTTTAACACAATGCATAAAATTAACACAATGAAAAAAAGGCAAAGTGTCTTTTACAGAAATTTTTAGGCTAGGTGCAATGGTTCTCATCCAATATTCAGCTAAAGGCTGATATCAGATGAGAATCTTGCATGTGTACAGGGATCATCGTCCAAACGACCATCATGGCGGATCCACGGAAGATGAACGGCGAACGATCGTAATTGAAGTGAGGGGGAAAAGAGCACAGCCCAACGACAATTATTGCATGTGCGTGTACATGGCCTTAGGCAGCCAGATGTCAGAGAAAAAGACAGCCCTTCATGTCTCTCACCTCCAACGGATCTTAGCAACTAAAGAAAATTATTACAGAGATTATATATGCACATGATTTTTTTTTTTTTTTTTTGATCAAAAGCAAGCACTTTTAAATCAACATATCAGGTAAAATGAAAAAAACAGAACATAAAATACTCAGGGCATTTCCGTGCTAAACTTATACATAATTGTGAACATCAGTTCACAATTTTGTTGGATCAGTCCTGCTCTTCATGATGATTACATTACACATAAATCATTACAAACAAAATATATTCTTTTTTTGAAGATGGAACTGCTCTCTTGACAGTTATCTCTGCTGAGTGGTTTGTTCCTTTCAAGGTAAACTCAGAGCACCAAAACAATGGCTCAGTTTCTCTTCTGGCTCAGGGCCGAAATCAGACGAGAATCTTGCATGTCGTGTGATCATCATCCCAACAACTGTCCAGGCGGATCCACAGATGATAGACGACGAACAATCGTAATGCAAGTGAAGGTGAGAGAGACGCTCTGTCATTCTCACCCTCCCCTCCCCATAAAGCAGAACAGTGCTGTATGTACAAGCACTCATTCATGCATTGTGCAGTAATTTGTCGTTGGAATGGAAGGTGAAAGATGTGTTGTACTTAGCCTATCAAAGTGCTGAAAAATACCAGGACAACACTTGGAATCAATCAGAGAGCTACTATTCCTGTCTAATAAACATGGCAGCTGTGCTTGGGATAAATGACAGTAATACCCGTATGGAAAAATTAATTATATATATATATTGCAGGATGTGAAGTCAATATCCTTCTGGTGAGATTCCTGAGGATTAATGTCTACCCTAGATACTGCACGAGAACACTTTTTTTTACAGCCCAGACATAAGGTAAATCTTTTTTTTTTGTTACAGGAACATTTTTCAGCTTCTATGATGCAGTGATTTTTACATGTTGAAGAGGCCCTCATTGCAAATCAGACAATATGCTGCATGGGAACTAAGTATTGAACACATTAACATTATTCTTAGTAAAAACATTTCTAATGGGGCTATTGAAATTCACAGGAGATGTCGGTAACAATCTAAGTAATCCACAAGTACAAAAAAAATCAAAATAAATGTCCATAAATTATGTGTAATAAAAGAAAGAAACACAAAGAAAAGGAGGTGCAAAAAGACATGGGAAGCCATGAAACTTGATGAAATGTGTCAGTATTTAGACAGCAATTCTGCCCCCTATCAGTGCAAATTATTATCAGCCGTTAAGGTTTAGCAAAAACATAATATATTTTTTGTACATTCCCTATTTGTTCCTAGCCTATAAAAATAATCAAATGCAAATGTCAAGTTCAAGGACTGGTAATCTTTATTACAGTAAATTTAAATTATATTTTTGCTATTGGGCTTAGATATCTTTTATTGTGACCTCTGTATTTTATGGCAGAAACTTACACCCATCACTGTCTGCTGTGTACCTTTAACTTATTTAATCTGCAATAAACATTTCTCACATGACATAACCTACCTGCCTTCTGTTCCAGGGCTTTGTAATCCTTCCTCATCACTGCTATATTCTTGATTTTCTGGAAACGACAATATATTCATCACAAATCATCACAAATACACATATAATCATTTTATTTTGTCATTTTATCTACCATGTCAGAAAAGCAAGTCAATTAAAATCTTTTTCTTTAGATGTAATTGTACTGGACCTTGCTTCTATCCAAATTGGCTTTAAACTGTGGTAATGACACATGACTATGTGGTAGACACATTAGATTTAAAGGTACTCTGAGGGACAGCTAGTGACATGATTATAGAGACTTTGTAAAAAAAAGTACAGTGTAATATTTGATTTAATTATAGAAATAAACAATGCCAGAAAAATACAGCAGCCTGTATGTTCTTCACAACTGAAGAAACTTTATAAGCTTCAATAAATGTGAGAATTCTCACAGAATCAAAGAGGGCAAAGGATAACTTGTACAAACAGATCACAGGGTTATTATAAATACACTTTTAAAGAAATTGGTTTACTTATACTAAGTAAACAAAATGTTTGGAGAATACTTCTGTCATATCTGAAAATCCAATCACAGTTGTTTTTTCTTTTCTTTTTTAAATTATGCTAAACATGCTTACCTTAAAAGAAAATGTAAGGGACTTTGTTTCTCTCATCCAAAAATCAAAACCACTTGGTTTGCAACTACTGCATACTGAGTGCATGTCTATAAAATGTGGGTATTAAAACTGTTAGGATGTATGATGCTGCTTCTAGGTAAGCTAAAGGGATTAATAAAGGAATGGGTGGCCTGACAACTTTAATGGTTATGGTGCTGAAACATTCTAATGCTGAAATGTTAATGGTTGGCCAAGTCTTACGGACATACAGAGGCAATATTATCAGCATTTAGCTGTTAATATTTTGTTTAATATATGAGCAGAGAGGGTTGGGGATGTGCTGATATGGGGATGTTCTCAAGGGAGCACATGCAAAGTGAGCACATTCTCAGAAGGTCTGTGTGGTCTTCTGGTTAGTGCAAACTGATAATTAGTAAGTCATGCATTTGCACAACAAAGAAAGGGCTTAAAACATACTTACCCATCTGAATGCTATCTAGGCCTGTGTAAGTTAAAGCAAGGAAACAAAAACCAACACCACAATCAAAACATAGCCAACTGCCAAGGGAAATCATCTCCATTGCTATCAAGAAATTTTTACAGGAAAATCACATGAAAGGAGTTAAACAGTTTAGGTAAAAAGGAAAGCTACATGTAAAATTGTATTTTGGGTTCATTTGAAAATTCACTAAATACTCATGGCAAAATCATTAATGGTGTTTCATTTTCTGAAAAAATGTAAAACGCCAAAAAAAAAAGTTCACAGTCCCTTCTATGCACCTACACCCCCCCACCCAACTGTTATTGCTGTTAGCATTTGGATAAATTCCTGATATCATTTAAGTTTGCATTTTATAATAATAGGCTACTATAATTGTATCATTCTATAAACAACACAACGCTGGACTGTGGGTGTATAGCTAAAATGAGATCATCTTGCTATAGGAATCAGGTCTAAATGGAATCTTTCAGTTACTAAATGTATGATATAAAGGCACTAAAGACCTGTATGTGTATTTTTTGAAATCCCCAGCTTCACGTTTATCATACAAGTAATGTAAGTACAAACATTGTTGTTATTTTATGCAGCTAATGACTTAGCACAAAGTGAGCAGCACACTTTTATTTAAAACACTAACATGAACTGATTTTTTTTTCCTTTAGCAACAAATATACCCTCGCTGTCTGCCCACAGCATCTCTGCAAAAGGTTTTGTGAGGTTTTGTGATGAGAATGACCGATTGCACATGTGCAGGATTTCATCATGTAGCTGTAACAGCCTGGTCTCTGTTTATGAGTGTTATAAGAGGAAAGGTGATAGTATTCTGTAGGGTTTTTAGAGGTGTATGAGGAAATAATTTACAGAAAATAGAAGTGCACCACTAGGATACTTTTTTAATAATTTATACTTTTCAAGGTGAAAGGCTTTGTCAAGATAAAATGTACACCATCACTATAATGGAAAATTATACTTATAATTATACTATATATTATATCCTATAATGGCTGTTTTTAGAAAGAATGCTCCTTTCATGTGATCCCCAAAGGACAAGTGCACTTTTGTAGCAAATATACAATGTTATGCCAAAAACTATGATTTTAATGCAGCACATGTCTTCAGTCCATTGTAAGAAAGCATGTATACATGATGAGCAACAGGAGAAAAGCTGCAACAATAAGGCATCCCAAGGAACACTTTAGCGGAGAACATCCCATTTGACTTCCGCCAACCATGTACATCTAAAGAGACCCTGGGATACATCAATAATGTCCAGCTAACAAACATGGCGTTAGACATTATATATAGACTTTAGGTACACAAACTGGATGTACCGTTGGTAACTGTTGTCAAATAACAAAAACAGAAAAAGGTTTACAATATTTACAAACTTTTTTTTGTCTGACTAGTGTTGTAAAAATGCACTTATCCCATAAATGTAGAGAATATATGCTGTAATGTAATACCATCATAATTGCTGTTCACTGATAAAAGGATGAAAGATGGTGGGGTGATCTCTTCCTCTAGAACAGCTCTTTACATGGGCATGAAAAAATAATCCAGACAATAAGTATACTTTGGCAGCAAGTAACTACACCCTATATCTTGTTGTAGAATTGGGTGAGGGAAAAGAAACTGGTCCCACGTGGATGTGTTGCCTTGCTATTATTAGGATGTTAGGCCATGTGCCAGAACTACGGCTACAAACTGACAGTCGCGCAAAAAGCTCACGTCTAAAATCCCCCCTGAATGGAAACATATCCATGTTCTTAAACGGGTAGAGGAAGTGAAGGACTGTCTGTATGACTGCAAAAGGGCTAGCTCTGACCTTCTGGCTAAAGAATATAATAAATTATGCCACATATGACATTGAAAAAGATAGAAGAGACACAAATTCCCAGTATCATACAAAGAAGCAACAGCCCTCCCCATCAGGTACCTGATGGGTATCAACAGATCTTTGCAGATTTAGCTGAATAGACTTTGTGCTTTGGACAGTGCTGAAACTACTTTTGGCAATACTATACACTCATAATTTTTAGTATTACTTTGGTTTCCCAGCATGCTGTAAAATGACAGCAGAAAAAAAAGACCAAAACCTCAGAGATCTCAGTCTTCACTAAAAAGTATACTTAAAATTAAAACTCTGCATAAAGAGTGCTAGCAATATGATGTTTTTTTTCCCAAATAATAACTTCATAACCTTCTAATATTGTAGTTTGGTTTTCTTATGATTTTTGATCTTTCCTACAAAACTTTTTATGTTTTGGGTCTAAAGAAATGGGGACAGCAGTCAACTCTCCAACCCATTCCTCTTCATTCCCCTATTTCCCTCAGTTCTGGATTCAGTTTCTGGACCTTTTTGCTGAGGATTTTGGTACTTCTAATTCCTATAGCTACTGCTCAGTTTATGTGCCTTTTGTTTTTATTTTAAAAAATTAAAAAAAGGAAAAATAAACAGTTTTTTCCTGGCCAAATTACACCAAAAAATTCCTTGTTGCAGGGTATTTGGGACCTTTTTTCCCACCTACAAAATTATATCTCACAAGTAAAATTAGTTTTGCTTCAATAACATCCAAGCTTTTCGAACTCTAACACAAATGCTGCAATTCACAGATGCAGCTGACACCTATATGATTAGTCTACAGCTCGTCTCTGAACAACAACAACTATTCCGAAAACATGATATGGATGGCTGAAAAACAACTGTCACAATGAGTACCATATATTCCATTGATTTCTCATAGTTAGTCAATACTTTATCAGTGGGAACTTAAGTCATACATAAAGTTTAACTCACAAAAGTTACTGGTTTATAACATACATTTGGAGAAGTTGATGACTGCAGCAAACTAAAGTACTATCTTTACTACATAAAGCTTCATCCTAATAAAGTCATCTACAGCATTTATTCAGGAATTAAGCTCATAATATAAGGTTTTCTTTAAACCAGACATGCATCAGAAGTGCAGACATGCAGACAAAGCAAAAGCTATATTCAAGAAATAACCTTGTAGAGCGTGGCCCAAAAGAGCATCGAGTTCTGGATTCAGTTCTGCTTTTTCCTTTAACATGTGGAATAGAAGCTGGTTTTGAGTAGCACTGGTAATTTCAGTTTGTTTCAAACGCCCTTCCAGAACCTTAACTTGTGCTTCTTTCTGGGCTGCTTGGAGACCCTGTATGTAAAGCAATATGCATTAAAAAAACTGGTTATGTAGTTTATTTAGTGAGCATATTGGGTTATTGCATAATATATCAAAAACACAATATATACAAAAAGGTAAAATGAAAAAAAAAGCATAGAACAAAAACATTCATATTTAAAATAGTCAGTAACTTTCAAACTAGGTTATCTTTAACACAGCTGATCCACAGGTAAAAACTAAGAAGTTGTTGTGGACCCACTGGCACCTCTGAACTGTTTACTGCACCTATAATTGCAGCATAGATTTACACTAAAACATTTGCATTTGGTGTGTTATTGAAAATCTTGTTTGCTGCAGTTCACCTGCAGCTTTCATAAAACACATAAAATGCTCTGCAAACTACTGTAAGGTGTGACTAAACACATATGCATTCTCAGAAGAATGGCTTTAGGTGCTACCTGATTATCTATATACTCAATATAAAGTAAGCTCTCTTGCAGCAGACGATGGAGTGACAATTGAAGGGGGCCCAGTCCCCCAGATACCTTTATTTACAATAAAAAAGTATATACATATAAATAATTTTAATAAAATGTTTTATGTGACTTAATACAATCCAGTAGAATCATTAAATTAGAAATCTGTAGCAGGGGTCAACCAGGTATGCTGATGCCTGCTTCCAGAGCACCTCTTCTAGATAAAAGGCTTTGCCGCTTTGAAACTGTGTATTATGTAGGCCTGTAAATGTGGAGTAAGAAACTACAGTATGCAGAAGGGTCCTAGGAATGTTTACCAGAGTTGGAAAGTCACTTGTAATCATTTTAAACTAATACATTAATAGGCTAGCTGTTGTTTATTTTTAGGAACAATCTTACAATAAATAGGATAAAATGTTCATCCTAAACTATTACTTATAGTTATCAAAACAATATATTTATTCAATGTAAAAGATGTTAACACTTTAAAAAATCCTGACCTATCAGCCGACCTCTGTAAAATAATTTGAAAGACTTACCTTACTAACAGCCATGGAAAGAAAGTGATCAAGCAAATATCGTGCCTCAGTTAAAGTGCAAGAGCTAATGATTGCAGAAACATCAAGTGTTTCTCCTTCTTCCTAAAAAAAAAAAAAAAAATTTAATATCGAACGATTATTTGTAAGATTAGGAAGTTCAAGATGGGTAAAAACAATTGAAAACCCAGTGTACATCCTAAAATGACTTGCTTTGAGACACAAAACCCTAAAGCGTTTGTTTTGAGAATTGTGTTAATTTAAGGTGTATGTGAGCCCATCTACACCCTGCTAGCCTAGTTTTAAAAACTCTCACTTAGCAATCCATTGAGATACAGCAATAATCTATTCTTTTCAGGTCAAGTTATATGGTCTTATCCATCTTATCCTATGGCCTACATGGCCCAATCTGTAGTTGGGGATAAACTGCAACCACAACTTGTATTTCTTCATGCAGTTTAGTTAAAAAAGGGAATGAGGAAGTCCAGGCTACTGGCAGGATTAGCATGTATTTATTTTTATTTATTTTTTTACAACAGACAGACAGTTTTCAATTAGGAGCCTACCATACAACAATAACCTAAATGTAAAAAAATGCTATGGTTATTATTAGCCATTTCATTATATCTAAAGGCGGTCCGCACTGTCCATAGCAAGGTGATTGCCAGGGTATAGAAAAAAAGACTTTGCAAGTGTCCTGTAGTTTCAAGCCCTAATTTAAAAAATATAATACAGACCAATATACTATGCAACCACTCTATGTAAATGGTGGATGTTCCATTCAAGGTTATCTTAAAACATGTTGTACCAGACCCCAAAAATGATCCTGTAGGAGAGTGTGTTTTAACACATAGCATTTAAAAAAAAAAAACAAGAAGAAAAACATACTACACTTCATA
>NC_092859.1:101869654-101873685 GCF_032062135.1 Pyxicephalus adspersus
TATGGGAAAAATAAACACTGCTCAAAGTGGCAATTTAAAACTGTCCTTATTAAACAAATATATTTTAACAACTTGCATATCTTCCATCCAGCAAGACTATATTCACTGAACTTTAAAAATTAAAAAGCGGCAGGCTTTTCACCTGGTCTTCAGTTCAAGGATCATCATGACTGGCTTACTTCGCGATGAAAAAAACTCCTAAACACTTGCCAGAGTTCATTCATCATAGGACATCTTTTCAGCAATAAAAAGCCCCCTTGTTTGCCAATTTGTACTTTTTGTGTAAAATTCTACTTTAAGGAAATGAGCCAGGAAGAACCAATTAAACAAAGCAGAAAGAGGAACAGGACACAAGCCTGCTCTGCAATTTTGACATGATCACAAGTATTGTTTTTGCACTTACCAAAACAAAAAGGGAACAATCAAGAGTTATTAGGGTTACAGAAACATTTAAGATAAATTAGGAAGATATTTGAGGGGGCGAACATACTTCAATGACTAAAAGGTAATACCTGGATCTTCTACACAATTTCACCTACCTCTCCATGCTAAAGTAATATCATTGAACTTGACCCTCCAACATTCCGGTCAACATTCCCCTATTCCTAAGGGCTAATTAGTGACTTTTGTATTTCAAAATTTAGAAAATGAAAATCACATTTTAAACTTTACATAATTTCATGCTTATTATTTTGTGGCAGCAATTCTAAGTGAAATATTTTACCTTCAGTAGTCGGTTCATGTCAGTTTCCATATTGGAGATGGTCATTCGTTGCATCACTATGTCTGTGATCCTTCGCTCAAGCGACTGCCACTTCTGTTTTGCTGCCTTTGAAGTGTAAATGCTTGATCCCTTCCTTTGATGCTTCCTTCTGAGGAAAAAACTAGTATGTAGGGTAATTTAGAAAGTGTATAGAAAAAGTCCAATGCTACTTTTATAATATATATATATATATATATATATATATATATATATATATATACATATACACATACATACATACATACACACACACACACACACACATACACACACACGTATGCATACAGAAATACACACAATTGTTTCTACAAAAAGTTTGTAGTGATGAATGCTAATTAGGTTTAAGTTATTGTAATTACCTAGACTGCGGTAATATAGCTATCCATCCTCCCACACATATTCTCCACAAGGGATCATGAACATTTTTAATAACTAATATACCCCCATTAAAATTATAATTCCACACTTAGCACAATGAAATTAAAATAAATACTCTTCAATTTCCAGTAACATGGTTAATGACACTGCTTCTACAGTTGCACAGAACTTAGCAAAAGATCTTACAGCCTAATACAATTCTGTACATTTTTTTAAGTTTTCATTATGGAAATAAAATCTAGTTATAGGAGATTATTACAATGATTGCTATAGCATTTTAAAGGTATTTGAGCAAATAAAAGTCTTGGCATTACTAAAGTTAGATGATCAAGTTACAGCTATATCAAGTAACAGTCATTTCCTAAAACATTTGTGCTGAAGTTTTTGGTCTCATCAACTGACAATTTCATTCTCCTTCTTTCATAAGAAAATAGAAGTAATGGAATTTAATGTACACACGTCAAATAAAGCAATTACCCAATCAAAATAAAACAAATGCAAATTGAAAAAGTCAAACAGGTCAATTCAAGGAGCATATTTCTTTAGAAAAGTTCCAGCAGGTTGATGTTATGACCTAAAGGTAATATTTTATTTTGGGCAAAGAATGGTAGATATGATCGGCTCATTGTTTCTACAGTTGAATTTATTATAAAGCACTGTAAAAGAAAGTGTTAAAGTTGTGTTAGCTTAAAAAGCAATATGCCTTCATATTATATTAACCCTCCCAGCGGTAACCCCTAACGTGACTTGGCGTAGAAAAAAAGATGCTGGAAGCTGTAACCCCCAAGTCACACTCGGGGTAGGTAAACCTATGGGAAAAATAGCAATTACAGCGCTTACCTGATCCGCAGGTGTCCCGCGTCATCCTTTGCGTCTTTCTTTCTCCGGCTGGCTTCTTCTTCTTCCAATGTGTCACCAGGGAGTTCCCAGTGACGTTGGTGCGTGCGTACGTTCCATTCGGGGTGTGAAATTCAAATCTATATGTATCGCATTCAATACAAAATAACTGTATTGAATGCAATACAGTAGATTTATATGTGTAAAAGCGGTACATTGGCTATCATGAAAATTTATTTTACAGTATGATATAATTGTATGACTAAGTATTTATTTATTTTTTTATTTATTAAATGTATTATTTTGACATGATTTTGTGTTTCAAACTTTATACTTCTACTATGATATTATACTGTAAAATAAATTTTCAAGAAAAACAATGTACCATTTTTAGACATATAAAACTGGACAGAAATGAACTGCTCAGGAGGTTTATGAAGAGTTCCATTTGTAAAATAATGTTTCACACTGCAAAATTTATCAGAATGGACAACTCTTAAAAATGAAGATTTTATTAAATCCTCCGGGGCGGTTCATTTCTGTCCAGGTTTATATGTCTAAAAGCGGTAAAGTATGAGTATAATAAAGTTCGAAACACAAAATCATGTCAAAGTTTAATATTACATTTATTATTGACAATGTACTGCTTTAACATAAATTCAGTGTATTGCATTCAATCCAGTTATGTTGTATTGAATGCAATACAGAATATTTAGACATTCCCTCTGCGCCCTTAGCGGCGGCTATACATGCTGACGTCACTGGAATTATCAGCGCACTTGCCAGGGGACAGATTTTACGAAGAGGATGGGACCAGGGGATGGCAGGACCCTGGAGGACGCCGATGGGACCAAGTTTTTTTTTTTACTTTTTTACCTACCCGAGTGTGGCTCAGGGTTACTGTTTTAAATTTTTTTGTTTTTACCCCGAGTCACACTCGGGCTTACCGCTGGAAAGGTTAAAAAGTTAAAACGAAGTGTCAATGGCCAATTGCTTTTTGTTGCAGATAAACACTTCATATTATCAT
This sequence comes from Pyxicephalus adspersus, assembly GCF_032062135.1. Taxonomy (NCBI): domain Eukaryota; kingdom Metazoa; phylum Chordata; class Amphibia; order Anura; family Pyxicephalidae; genus Pyxicephalus; species Pyxicephalus adspersus. The sequence goes on from NC_092859.1 coordinate 101,872,660, forward strand.
AAATGTATGAACAGAGAACTGTTATCAAAGTGTTGATAAAATGGAAGTTTTACCTAGATCCATTAAGTGTACTGGAAGTTGCAGGCTGTACTCTGGCTATAGGAATTCGAGGTCTTTGCTGCGCTCCAATTCTCTCGTGATCATCTACAAAGTGATCAGATACTGGTTCTGGTAAACTGATTTTACGGTTTACCCTCCCAGCTACTTTATCAGACATTGGTTTTACTTGTCTTCGAAGTGCAGTAACCTGTGAAAAAAAGGTTTCAATGAAATCCAGTAAAAACTAATGCAATGTATTAAACAAGTAAGGATTCTGTTTTTCCAGAGACATGTCTGTACCTCCTCAGTTTTTCGTCGCAAGACAACTTCTTGTTGTCTTTTCTGTGCTTCCAAAAGCCGTAGCTGACCCTGAAATGTAAAGAAACAAGAGCAGTTAACAGTGTGACATTATAACAGTACATTTCTGCAATAAATAACAGTTTTCTGTGTGGCACAGCTCAGCGTTGGTTGCCAGGATACCCGTCAATCCTGGCTTCTAATGCAGTTGCTAGGACTAAATAAACTCTTGCACATTATCACAGCCAAAAAGGATGGGAAAAAATTGCAACTAGGAAGTGGAGGAGGAAGAAGATTGACAGAACAGGGACAGGTGAGTATAGCAGTGTTTTAGTTCCATTTTAAACCCCATGCAAGCACATAAAGAAGTGCCTTTATTGAACTGCAGGGAATAGTCAGTCCTGCTCAGTAGTCTTTTTCTGAACAATGGAATCCCTACCACCACAGCATAGGGATGGCAGTTTATAGTTCAAAGAAAGTATAATATTAAAGTTGCATAATAAGCAAAGTGCTGTCAGTGAGACTTTCCCTCATTTAATGTCTTGATAAAGTTGTTTCATCACATGAAACGAGGGAAATCTCGAACAGAAGAAAGGGCAGACATAAGAAGGTGTTATATTATTTAATATAGGATATAGTTAAGAGTGGATTAAATGCTTAACCACCTTGCCGTTAAGCCCGAGCATGCTC
>NC_092859.1:101874374-101906382 GCF_032062135.1 Pyxicephalus adspersus
TTTTTATATTCATTATATCTACTAGACCCCTATTCGGACATATTTCTGTAACTTACAGGTCTAAAATGTAAAAAAAAAAATTTCATGAAAAACAGTGTAACGCTTTTGGTACAGAAATCTAGACATCAGTGTAACGCCCAGGAGGTTAAGTATAAAAACTTTTTATAATACATTTTAACAGCATGTGACACGCCATGAGATTAAATTTGCTTTTTCTAATGTTTGCAAAGTAATAGCTTTTACTTAGCATAGAACATGGAGGGATTTAAATTAAATTAAATTAAATGCCTAAGTATAAAAACTCTTTCTATATCTGCAGCCAGTTATTTGGTGTTTTTGATGCATTACAGCGAAAACTACTATTTATGAGAAAAGGGCTGATTAAAAAAAAAAAAAAAGCAAAACTGGTGGATAATAAGATTGGGGGTTAGAGCGAGGATGCCAGAGGATTACTATCTGATACTCCTGGGCAGAACTATGGAATAGATTGACTGTGTGGGGTAACGCTCTGTCTAGGTGATATGTTTATGGCGCCTTTAAAGTTGTGTTAACTTAGGAAGCAACATGTCTCCATATTATCCTAATGTACAGTCTGTTTCAAACTGACTGTTTGTAGCTCTTTAGGACATCTAACAGTTAAGCCATGTACATGTAAAATTATTCTTGCCCGTGATGTAAGGTCATGTTCACCGCTGCAAAAATCGGACATATACAGCGCTGCCCCCAGCATTATTCAATGCCATGGCGGATTGTTGAATGACTGATCGTAAATGAACAATGTTCCTCCTATGGAGGAGGACACAGCAAGGGGCTGCTCACTTGTCCTCCTCTCTCCAATGAGCAGAATCGATGTTGTGTGTAGAGCTCTCATTCATTTATCTGTCACTGGAAACAATCAAGATCATTTCCAGGGTCAATCATCAGATGCCCATCGGACACCTGCATGAGGCATTGGAGAAGGTAACTTACTGTTTATGTACACCACAAGACTGGTAGGAGTGTTGATTACCTCATGCTTAGTGAAGGAGGTTCATAATTCAGACATACACGATGAAATCTTGTGTTGCTTAGGTATACTAAAGGAGAGACACTTTTGGATCTGAGAACTGTAGATGTGTTATGTTTCCTTGAGTATGGTAAACACTACCAACTGGATACATATTGCAGATAGAAGCAGTTCAGAGAGAATGGAATTTATCTCATGCTTTTGTGGATCACAAACCTGATTCTGTTAGTTGTAAAAAAAAAAAAAAAAAAAGGCTGCCCAAGTTAAAGGAAAGCTTCTTGTAGTGGACCATAAAATTGTCAACAACATTATTCTGTAAATTCATTACAAACAAAAAGGGATTATTCAAAAAATAAAATCCACCCACAAGTCACTCTACTCACTTCTCGTTTGCGTTGATCTTTTTTAAGCTGTGAAATTTCACGGCTTCTACGAGAATCAACCAGTCTGGCCTTTTCCTGCTCCTCTTTCATTTGTTTCATTAGACGCACCTGAACAAAAAAACATTGCCATTTTACATTGCATTAGTCCTAAAAAAAAATAAGTTTAAAATCAAAGTAGTAGGACATTCTTGGATACAAATTAGGTCTGATTTATTAATGCTCTCCAAGACTGGAAAAATTATACTATCATGGGAGAACCTGGGTGCTCCAGCAAGCCTGGAATGGATTTCCATTACAATCATTTTGCTCTTAGTAACCAAATGTTTTCAATACTGGACCAGATCCATTTCAGGTTTGCTGGATCACTCAAGTTCTCCAAGTAAAATGCTCTTTCTTCACAACTTATCCATGAGCTTTAATGAAAGAGGGCCCAAGCAATAAAGCTATTATCATACAGAAGCTTATAATAATTGCATACCAGCCACAAAGGCGAAAGTTTGGACCAAGGCATTACCTGCAACACTTTACTCTAAGCCTATACAGAATTTATTATGCCAGTCATAATTCCCAACTAGGAAAATAAAACCACATTTATGAGCTCCTTAATGCACCTTGCTCCCAGGATGAAGCCAGTAATGAACATTTCAAGACTGTCTCCATCAATTTCTTAGTAGAGCACGTAACACTTTAGTACACCCAGTGGATGCAGGTAATATCTCAATTACCTTTGTCTTCTTCATTTCTGCAACCTCCTGCTGCAATTTCTTCATCTGCTTTTCATATTGTGACTGGTTTTTCAGCAATCGTGCATGTTCTTTCTGGGCAGCTTGTTTGATACACATAAAGCCACTATATGGGTAAAAAAGTGAAAATATGTATATATTATACTATAGTGAAAATTTGTAAGAGTAAGCATGAAAAGTCAAATCACTTTTCTGTATTAGGTCACTATAAGGGCTCTAAAATAAATTAGCTAAACTAAAGTAAATCATGACAATGCAAAGTGTATTAAATAATAAAATAATAACAGACTGAAAGTCTACTTGAAAACTCAACGCTAGTTTGTAAAAGATAGAATGAGTTGTGATCCCCACAGTGGATTTCACCAGGTTAGGAATATACTGATATTGTAATAAAAGAGGAAAGCTTATGCTAAAGATGTTTGTGACAAGTAATAACTATTTAATTAATTAATTAAACGTCTTAGTAAAGATCAGTTTACCAAAAAAGGCTAACTAGCATGCTTTGTCTGTGGATAAGTGGTAAGCTGTATGAGAATAATATTATTGCATATGTAGGTTCTTACTTTTCAATCATGGCTAACAATACTACTCCAAAATGTTATATCATGGAGTTGCATGGCTTTTAAATGAAAATGAAAATATCTGAAGAGTTCTTGATCCTATTTATTTAAAATGCAGTTAGTGGCAGCCACCTACAGTGAGGGGGTGGGTCAGAGGGGGTCTGAGTTGAATAAGTAGAATAAATATATTAAGGAAAAGATGACCTTTAACAAAGTAATATTTTTATACAGAGTTACAGTGGTTGGATGGAAAAAATAGTGTGAGAAAAAAAACAAACAAAAAAAAACATAAATCACTAACAGAAGAATGACCATTTATTTGCTAAGCATATATCTAGTATATAGAAATATCTACTATCAGACATATCTGAAAGCATTGCCATTTGCAAGTGGGTACAGGCCATTTTATACTGTTAACAAGCCTAAAGTTCAATCAGTAAAGATTCAATCTCTTCTCTATAACCAAAATAAATCTGATGAAGCATCGTTTTGACAAGAAACATGTAAAAAAAATAAAATTGTTCTACTTCATTATATCTTTGTTTCATAATTGCATGTTTCTTTGTCACTAGACACTTCATTACAATGGTAAAAGATAGAACCATGAAACAAAATAGACAGAGCTACAGAGAAAGAAGAGTTCCAAGTAAACACATTGTAAAAGCTGCTTCCTGGGAAAAAAGCAAGATAAATAAAAGCTGTTAGATCAAAGATTTATGAGAATGGCAAAAAAATAAGATTGGCTTAGTGCAAGTTGCATAAAAATACTGGTCATCATGCATTAGGAGCTGATATTCTGGTGAAACATGAGCTGTGTTAGGTGATTGTGGGTATAAAATGGTAGCTACAAAGCTGCCACAACAAAGCTACCATACCTGCACATTAGGCATGAAGGTCCATTATCAAAACATAAAAAAAGTGTACCTACTACTGAAAGAATATATAAAATGCCATTGCTGAACTTTTTCAGCATGTAGATAACTGTGTAACGCTTAATCTACATGGACTGTTTCCCCAGCACTTAAACACCCATGTTTGAAATTCCCATGCGTTCCCAATCAGCTATGCAATCCCATGCATTCCAATCAGCTAGCTACACCAGGGAGTATTATAGAGCAGCATGTTTTTTTAGGTGTTAAAGAGAACGCATTTTTAATTTTCTAACTGCTTATAAAAGATCATACATGCCTATGCAAATGGAACGCTTATAAACTCCCATAAACGCATTCAAGTGCTATGGGCATTTATAGGAGTTTTAAAAAAAATTCTGTGTTCACTTAGCCTAAGAAATTAACTGAGCGCCTGAGCTCTATACTCATTCTGAGTCAGCGATACAGAAGGTATTAAAAGGCAGAGGAGCCTAACACCAACCAGGCATGCTGTAATGTTTAGAACTAAGTTTACAAGTGTACAGAATCCTTTAGTGGCAAGTCCACTTAGTGTACTGAATATATAGGCGGTGTACCCTGCAGTATCTGGCTAATTAATAGTACAGTAACCTTTAGCTCAAAAATATTCGAGCATAACACTACCCTTATAACGTATACCGGACTCCATTACTGGTTAACATGGAGGGGGCAGCAATAGAAGCAAATAAAACTGATTCAACTGAGCACAGATAATGTAGCTCTGAGTACTTGTCTGTATGCAGCCATTAAGATCAGCAGAGTGTTCATGCATTGAACAGCAGGTATGTGTGGCAAGCACTACAATTTAGAACTTAAGCATACAAAGCCTTAGAGTACAAAAAATGGGCACTGGTATAGCTTGGTGAGATGGGAGGATAATAATGAAAAATGTCCCACACAGCTCAAGAGAAATAATATTCAACACACCCATACTCCACTTTATATGAGCTAGCAGAGCTAGGTAAAAAGTATTTTTGACTTCATATACTGTATTGATTGATATCACCATTTTATATCTGCACCCAATGCACTGTAAAATTAAATAAATAAAAGAAAGATATTGTGTGTTCACTAAAAATAGGGATGTATTTTGTGCACAAGTGAAGCCTGTCCATTATTGAAGGCCAGCCTTTACTATGCACAGAATATCCCTAATTAGGCATAGTGAATCCAGCACTTTTATGAATTCTAAGTGTATTCTATAGTTACTTCTGGCTCTGACTTTTTTTTTCATTACTTGCTTATGTTTGCCAGCAGGACTTTTTACAGTACCAGAAGAATTAGAAATTTAGTATTTCACAACAGTACAACTGTTCACAAGAGACATGAAAAATGTATGTTTGCCTTCTTCCAATATTTCTCCAGCTTTATGTCAATAACAGAAATTATGGCCAAGTGGCAGAAAATACAGACATGGGCAAACACTTATTCATACTGCATATGCATTCCGAATGTGAAACTATGTTCCCTTTCATGTCTTTCAAATATACGTGAAAGAAAGCATCTTAGTTTGAACAAACATATCAATATGTGTAAGTGAAATTAAATGTTTTTAAGAACAGGGTCTAATCATCTAAATACAAAAGGGTGAACTTTCATAGCCTCTTTTCTTCAATGCTGATGATCACTGGCAATGATTAATAGCCAGAGACTATGTTACTTAAGCTGCTTTGGCTGGGTTTGCTAAGAGCAGTAATTTTTAAGAACAATGTACTGAAAATACTCAAGCATAAACAGAGATTTTTTTTTACCTGAAAATGACAGTAATAATGATTTTGCTTTATACTTAGGTCACAGTAGTGTTCATTTTAAGTATAGCAAACTCTTTTAATGCAGTTTAACATTAGAAAGTTTGTTACACACTTCACATGAAGACACAGCACCATCTAGTGAAGGCCAGCAACTATGCACAAGAGATCATTTAAGAGCAAGTGATCCATCATAACCAACCTAAATGTACAAAATACTTTTACCTGCAAAAAAGGAGAGATATAGAGACTTAGCCCATTTAGTTTAAATTTGTTTCCCCTTAAATTAAAACAATACACACACAATAGACGTGTTTATTACCATTAATTGTATTGGCATTTCTATTATATAATACGGTTAAGAATGTTAGCAGTGATGTTCAAGTTGTGGTGTATACTTGAGTCATTTTTCCAGGTAAAATAAAGTACATTGGTGTACATTTAGACAATGTTATATTTGAGTATATACAGTACTTTTTTCTTAACAAAAAAGGGTTGGTTTTTTTAATGGCAGGTTTACTTTTAGACCACTCTAAAGCTTAGCAAAGAGTTTTTTGTCTTCCCAAAATACATAACTACAATGGTAGTACAAAGTAAAACCTGATACGAATTGTTCATGCTGGCAATCGTCAAACACTTAAATGCATAAAATGATGCTGGAATTTTCTGATTTTAGGGTGTTAAAGTAAATAAAATGTTATTTTTCTTTTTCTGTCTTTTTAACGGGTGAGGATCCAACAAAAACAAATAACAGAAATAAATAGGAGTATTCCAACCTTCTTTCTTCTTGGTTGCTTTCCTGAAGCTGTTGAAGCCTTCAAAAGCAGAAGTACAGAACAGGCAGCCAAACCAATGCAGGACGGACCAGACAAACAATGAAAGTTATAAAGGTAAAAATGGTTCATGAATTTCCTATCTTTAAAATATACCATACAACAGCCAAAATCAAATATTCTAACAATGGCAAAGCTGTGAGTTAAATTCAGTAGCATACTTCAATATTCTATCAAAAAGAGCTCCAGCTTAAATATGTGAGCTTGCACACAAAGAAAACTTAAACTGAACTGATATTTATGAATGATTTGCTGTAATTACAGCCACAGATTTTCCTAGTTGCTATGGTGGAACTATTAAGAAGGCAAGAGGTGCTACTACAGACCACAAGTAAACAGTATTTTAATCTTTATTTTTTTTTTTATTTACCAATATATTAATTTACCTAATAGCTGGAATTACTGAATGACAGCAAATTCAGTCTGGTCAGATCACTGCACTGAAAAGTGTAGTGAACAAGAAGTGTATGGCTTCTGCTTTACCATGCCTAAAGGGGAACAATCTGTACCACATGATAACCAATATAGTAGCATGCATTTAAATGCATTTGATCATGGTAAAGTCAGACAATTAAAACTGAAGTCTTAATTAATGCAATTAAATAAAATGAAATTGAAGACTACATAAACAGCTGTATGTATTTATCAGAAAGATAATTAAGCAATTACAAGCATTACAAAGAATTTTGTGTTAATCTTCAATTAACAGTAATCACAGCATGTGATATTTTAACACTGAATAAAAATAAAAGTCCAGTCCGTAGGGAAATAATAAATTGAATATTAAACTACCTAGATACATTTTAAATTGTAATTTGATTAACTATAAATCTATCCTAGCAAATTGCAATCTTCTAAAAAGATTTTCTGATGAAATAAATTACACTGTTAAAATGACCCTATCATCACATTTAACATTAGATGCAATTAGTGCTATGGAAAAGAAGTTTGTTTCTTTTTTGTTTTGGGATGTTTCCTTCTGTCTTTACCGCCACGGTGGTAAAGGCTGAAGGTATTACCTGCAGCCTCCTGGGGAACTTGAATCACATTTCCCAAGATGCTGTGGGCTATGCCTTCTGCTCTTGCATCAGGTGCTTTCTTGTAATGTAATAGAAAAAAGGGGGGCTCGATCTCACACTTGAGCTCATGTACAACAGGCTTTAGACTCATTGCCCTTTGTTCCCTTTACAATTACCCTTTTCTATCATGGCTTTAGAATGTAATAAGGCATGACCCAACAAGTCAAAAATTCAGAGAAGAAGCTTGAAATGTTTGGGGAAAGTGTTCATGTTATGGCCTACTTTAAAATAAACCAGTCAGAAATTTAAAAACACAGGATAGGCATACAATTCTTACTTAATAATAGTGAATACATCACTGACCAGTAATGGAAGGTCAGTTCATTTTTTCCCCCTTACAGGAAAGTTGAGATTTACTCAGAACGCAATTTCAACTCTTCAGACCTAAATCCCTTCTTAGCTACCCTACCTTCTAAATAAGTGGATATGCAATGTTGAAAAAGTATTTTTTATTTGGACAGAACACATTATTATTATTATTAGATGAACAGATATTCCTTAGTCATAAACCAATGCAGTTAACTCTCAAAAAGTTTTTTTGGTTTTAGAAATCTGGGGGAAAATATTTTGTACCTTTTAGTTCCCACTTCCCACTGCAAGAGTAAATTCTTAATTTTTTTCTAAGGGATGACAAAACAAGAATAAAACTCCGTGAACACCTTGCGCCTGCCTGCTGCAGGCAGTTCTCCCCTCTACTTTTTGACATTCCAGGTTGTAAATGTTCCCTTTGTGCCATCCCAAACAATGCAACATTGATAGAATTAGACTGAAGGGAAGGTGGGAAGGAGACGATCAACAATTAAAAGGAAAACAAGATGTTAGGTACATTTTTATTTCTACTTCATCATCCCCTAAAAAGAAAAATAACACTTAACCCTGGGAATGCAAAGGGGCAACTCACTAAATGGTAAACTTCAGTTTTAAGTACAACGAATATAAGCACTAAAATGGCCACCTTGATGAATGCATAACAAAGAAACACAAGAAATCGATTTTCTCATAGAAAAATAAAAGCTATGGAAGTGACAACTTTATATTATTCCTTTGTTTAAAGGGTAACTGTACTCACAATACATGTGGCCTGTAAAATAGCCAAGGATACCAAGCAAATATAAAAAGGTAAACTTTGAACAAGGTCTTTATAGGCCAAGGCCAGTATAAGAATGAAGAGAGATCCCATAAGCCAACCTGATTTGCAGTGCTGCTGGTCTGAGTCTCCGCTGACAGCATTTAGAGCACAGATTGAAAAAAAGTATAACTACCTAGGGTCTAAACTGAAGTTTTAGATATGGGTGAAATAGTAAGGCGTTTATAATCTTTTCTCCAAAAGCTTTGCTGTATATATAGTCAAATGGTCAAGATCAGCAATGTCTCCAGGTACAAAAGTAAAGATAAAACTAACATTTTGATTTGTGTATTTAAAATGGAAAGAACGGGAAAAATATATTAAATAAAACACATTTTTAGCTTTGGATATCCTTTGACATTTGTAAATTTGCTTCTAATCTACAGTTCCATTGAAATAGCTAAAATGTTTACAATGCAGTTATCCTTTATAAAAGGCATATCCCCTACATTTAATACTTCCACTGACATTTGTTGCAGTGTTTATTTAAATGAAGGATTTAAAAGATATAATTAGATGTTAAGAAACCACAAAAATCTGTCTTCTCAGCCAATATAAAAGATTATATTCAGCTTCTGTCAGTGGAGAGAAACAACAAGGTTATCCAAAAAGATCTGTTGTCACCTTGTTTAAAAAAACTAGTACCAGGCCTGAAGTGGAATCAATCAGTAAACATTGCAACCTAAAAACATTATAATCCTAAATTATTGGCTGGTGATCAGCAAAAATTTATGGTAAATACTGCGGGTTACAATGGAGATTAGGGCATTTAAAGGGGCACTCCACTTTTGATGGTGTAGCTTTAGAAGGCCACTTACAATTTGGCCTTATACTTGCAAGTAGTGACAGCAGCCTGCACTTGCAGCTACTACATCAAAATTGGCAATCAGTACTCATCATTCATCACTCAACTGAATTGTGTTCTTGGTCACCAATTTAGATGGAACAGCAATCGATTACAGATCTAAATACCAGTTTTTAAAATAGGCCCCATAGCCTACAATGGTAAGACTGAAGCTTCTTTGCCATATGATGTTGTGTCAGTAAAGGATGACAATTAGAACCTTTCAACAAGTGGGTTGTGCTTGGGGTAAGAATATTTGCAAAATGTTTATGTCTGACATGCTCTAATGCTTCTAAAAAGGGGACCTAACCTGAATAATTGGTGCAAAGCTATTTAAAACATGTTTATAAAAGAAAATAAAAACACCTCTCTCCAAGCCCTATTAACGGGGATCAAGGTGAATATTGAGGAAGGCCCATAAAATCTTCTGCACCCCAAATTCCCTTCCATCAGCAGAGACAATGTGCCTAATGTCCTAACTCTCATCACATGACTGCCCTCCAGGGAGCATAAGACTCCCCTTTTTTTTTTTTTTTTTTTTTTTAATACTTTTGAACTTGTGTGTGTGAAAAAAAAAAAAATAATATAAATATATATATATATATATATATATATATATATATATATATACACATACACACACACATATGACTGTGTATGTATATATACATTTACATATATACATATACATTTTTTTTGGGTCAATGTCCACCTTCCTGTGCAATAGCAAAAAAAGCTACTACAAACTCTAACATTAGCTCACTGCAACTGATGTCTGAACATCAGAATAGGGAAAAAAAACATAATATTTTTTATAAATTAATAAAAACAAGCTTATACAGCAAACAATATACATTTCTTTAAAATAGATAAATAAAAGATTAGAAATAAAAATAATTAGCCATGCTTTGATAATTCTAAAAGATCTTTTTGTAATTATTATGACATCTGATGAAAGCAGGCAAGTTATGAAGTGAAGCATGTACCTAATAATTCAAGATAAAACCGCCAACAGTATTTAAAAATTAAAAAAAAAGTCACCATAAAGAAATGAGTCAACCATTACCTCTTTTTCTTCTTTTTCTCCATTTTTTTCAATTTCTCCAAGTCTTTTTTGGCAAGATCTATAATTTCATTGGTTTCCTTCTCAGATGCAATTAAAGGTGCAGAAAATGGAGTGTGGCCAGAAAAATAGGATGTCCTTGATGAAGCTCTTGAGAGGCTCTTTCGTAGATTTTCATTTATAGCTTCACTTTCCAACAGTTTTGCACTAAACACAAACAAAACCTGAAGTTTAAAACCATTGGGAACACAAAATTACGTATATTTTTTATCAACGTTTACCAAGCACAAAATAGAAAACAACCTTGCCTTACAGTAACTGTCATTGCATCATAAAGCGTGAGACTCAAAACCCCCTCTCCCTCCAAAAAAAAAAAAAAAAAAAAAAAAAAAAAAAGCTGCAGATTTTATTTTGTGAATTACACTACCTACCCTACTGAAAACATTTAGTGATGTTTAGGCTACTGATAAAATGCACTCAAAATAGTTCCAGTCAATGTCTAGATAACTCACATGGATCAGTTGTTTATGTACACACAAAGTATGCAAATTGATTAGACACCTACCATTTTCTTGGTTGCTTTGTTGAGTAAACACACCAGTGCCCTTCAGATGAACCTTGATCAGCACTCTGACTCTTCATGCAACAACCGGTTGCTTATATTTACCACTACTAGGACCACCAATCTTAAAAGAAGCATTCCTATTTGTTTTTAATAAAATGCTTCAGATCTGGGAATCAATACCAAACTAGTTTTTTTTATTTCCCAAGGGAATTCCTAATAATTCTGATGCAATATAAGTTTGGTGGTCCTTTAGGTGGAATACAGCCCCCTAGGTAATGTCTAAAAATGACTTAATCTGTGGTATAATAGTTAACGTTACACTTTTTTTATCACAATGTTGGAAGAAGGTTTCTCCTGCTAACTAGGAGACTCCTCCTAGTTAGCAGGAGTGATTGCTAGGGAATATCTTTGCTTTATGCATCTCGTACATCAATCCTCATGGACCCTCATGGCCTGAGTGCTTTTTCTCTATTTGCTGTTCAGTGCAATATTTTGCTTACATTTACAGTAGCCTTATAGGATTAGTAATAAAAGATAAGTATCTCCTAGCACACAATAAAATGTGGGGGGGGGAAGAATAATTTAAAAGTAAACATAAAATCTTGGAAAGATGGAAAACTGGAAGCCATAAAACAAGTATGCAAAAGAAATACAAATTACATATTTTGCAGGAACATTTTGCAGGAATCACATTGAAAACAGCATCAGTAGAAATTTACAGGCTAAGAAAAGTATTTATAAACGAATAAATTAAAGGGATTCTATAAAGCCCACATTTTATCAGTAGCATGTGATCCAATTTTCTACTATCTAATTGTAAGTTAAAAAAACTCTATAAATACATACACATTCTCATCCACTGCTAGGTGATGTGTGCGTGTACAGTACAATTGACAGCCCTATAGAAGTATTACCTCAATATCACCAGGAGGTGGCTCCATAACCCAAGTTTTTAGTAAAAATACAATTTCAGTCCTGCACTTAAAGCGTACCTAAACTAACAATTTTCACTTTACATAAATAAGTAGACGACCCCCCCCCCCTTTATTCAAAGTAAAAATTCTGGGTTTCTCAGTGCAACACCCTTTTTTAAAAAAAAAAAAAAAAAAAAAAAAGAGAAAAGGATGCAGCACCGCCCCCTAATTTTCGCAAAGCCTCCCGGGATACCTACTTCACGCATCCTGGGAGGCTCTTGGTTGCTCCTTTTTGTGAAAAGGGAAAAAAACTGCCGATCCCACGCATGCACAGTTGTTTTGGAGGACTTTTGAGTTTTGTTCCTCTTTATTACCTTATTTAAGACAATATTTCAATCTAATGGTCAGATATGCAAATTGTTGTGACAGTTTACAGGGAAAAGAAAATAATAATTACCGAAGGTCTTCAATTTCTTTGATATAATTGTGGATCATATTACTTATTTCTTCATTTCCATCACCTGAAAAAACATACATTTAGGTATTCATACAAAACTAAAAAAAAAATGATGACAAATAAAAACACATAACTATAAAATTGAATAATGCTTCACAATAAATGAAATAAACATCCCATGGTTTATTAAAATACTATTGAAATACGTTCAATGAGTGTGTAACATAATTAAAACATCCCAGATATTGTATCGTTCATAGAGTCAGAAAATCACTGTTTAAATGAAAATCCTGGCCTGCATATGACCCTAAAGGATTGGACATTCGTGAACGAGACTATCCTCCTTTTTTGAATTTTAATCTTAATGATCATTCTGTCTGAAGTGTACCATAAAGTATGCTTTCCTTGTGAATTCAATTTAAAAAAAAAAAAAAAACACAATACTCTGCTCCCTATACTGGTTTTGAGATTTCTCAAACATCTTTTTTTGCCACTGCCGACTAGTTTTCCTTTTTTGAAAAATTATTTGCTTCCGTTTCATCCTTAGGACTTTCTATCCTGGTGTGACTTTGCTTTTTATTAATCCTCAGCACTTAAGTCAGACTTTCAGAGTTTACTGGTTTTCCAGTGATCACCTTCCGAAGATCTTCCTAGACTGAATTATGTAGCAGTTAAACAGAATCTGTCTATGTATAGGTTATGTGCTGTGTTTCTGTACCTGTAATATTTGTTATTGGGAGAGGGGCCCCTCTCCAGGCTGTTGCCTGCAATACTTATCATACAAGCGAATTATTTCCACAGATTGAACCTATATATTTCTAGATGTGGTTTCATCTTTTCCCCTCACCTAAGTTTATTTTTTATTTTTTCTACCCCTCTTAGGGATCTTTCTGTATTTTTCAATTTTTCTATCTCAGTGCTAAAGAGGTATTTTACCAGCCAAAACATCATCTTTTACTGATTGTCAAAAAAGCACATCTGAGGCTTCGTCATACAAAAGCTATAGCAGCAATTTTTATATGGAGCTCTATGTGTTTTATCATGGTGTTACCATGTCCTCTCCATCCTCAAGGTTTGAGGTGGGGATAGCCGATATTTCACTCTACCATGTTGCCTCCCATTTTGTCAGGGTCAAAGACTGGTGTTGAAATTCTGAAAACAATCGCTCATGGTCAGACGTTCAGTGCTATTCTGCTGCATCTTTTGGCATGACTAAAGGATTCTGTAACTCTTGGTTTTTAAACACCCAAAAATAGAGTCTAAATGGCATATTTGATCAGAGGACCAACCTCGGACCTAATCCTTCACCAAAATATTTATTCTTGGGAAACCTTTCCTTTCCAACCGGAGTACAAGGCTCTGGTTTTCTTAAGCTGTCTGCTGCTCGCATTTGCAGAGCCCAAGATTTTTGCAAAATGATTGTTGGTTGGTATAAACAGGCTAAACACGTCTCTCCTCATCTTTCTTTCTCTTTGGACTACAAGAAATCTCCCAGCTTTCTCATTTTTGCTCCCTCTCTGTCTGTGACATAGTTTTCTTCATCCTAGAACAACATTTGAGCCTGTCTGTGTACAGTTGGAAGTTTATCATACATTTCCTTCCTCCGCTGCCTACTAATCGGCACATTCCCTATGTATTAACTTTTCTGCTAGAGAAATGATCTAAGAGCCAATCTCATTCCTGCACAACATACTTATAAGACCTCCATTTGTAATAGTAGGAGCAGGGTAATAACAGTGCTCAACTCAGAAATTTTTTTAAGCCGGGTGGGAAGAAATTGTAGGTGGGTGGCAGCCCCTGTATTGTGACCAAACTCTTTAGTAACCCACCCAAAAACAGCCGGGTGGTGCACCCATCTAAAAGGGCCTGGGGAGAACCCAGAATAAGGATGTGTCTTGGTGACAGGGAACACTAGTTATCAATATTACCGAACAGTTTTCAGTACATGCAGGAATTGTAATGAGGAGGAGGGAGAAATGGTATGCATATTTTAGTCCAAGTCCCATTCTAAAGCCCTTTTAGGACACCATACAATCATACAAAATTCACTGATCTTCATATACTGGAGGACCCTACATTTTTCCTGCTTCATCATTTTACATTTTCTCACTTTATAACTTCTGTTCAATCATGCATTTCCCGGTTTTGGAGGTGAGTACATCCCCCATTCCTATTGTAACGAGCATGCAAGGCAGAGCTGGATTCTGTAATGATTTGGCTGGATGAAGTTCCAGGACTCAAAGTTTAAATGTCCCTGGACCTGGCCTACAGTGTATATGATGCCTAATTTCTAGGGTACAGTTGTCTTTGGCGCAATGTGCTCTAAACCTTTTTATCACTTCCTTTTTTTTTTTTTTCTGCTTTTTTTCATTATTCATATTATGAATATTTAATCCTTTTATATCTTAACATAGCAGAAATACATATTACTGTCAGTGTTCTCCCCAGACCCTTTTAGCTGGGCACACCGCCCAGAACTTTTCGGCAACCACCTGGCTGTTTTTGGGTGGTTACTGATGAGTTGGGTCAACATTCAGGGGCTTCCACCCGCCTAGAATCCTAGAAGTTCTTCCCACCCAGCTTACAAAAATTTCTGGCTTGAGCACTGACTGTATACTGTTAAAAGGATTTTAATAGACCAATATATCCCTATCCAATATTTATATATTGGAATATGTAGAACCCAAGTTGATTACAGATCCCGGTATCTAAAGAAAAGGATATTGCTCCATGAAGAGCATAACAAAGCTTGTTCTCAATAAAAAAAACTCAATTATATAAAACTTTTTTATATAATGGACCGAATAAGATACAGGGTTCTCCCCAGGCACTTTTAGCTGGGCGTATCACCCGGCACTTTTCAGCACCCACCCGGCTGTTTTTGGGTGGTTACCAAAGAGTTTGGTCACAATACAGGGGCTGCCACCCGC
Source organism: Pyxicephalus adspersus (assembly GCF_032062135.1). Taxonomy (NCBI): domain Eukaryota; kingdom Metazoa; phylum Chordata; class Amphibia; order Anura; family Pyxicephalidae; genus Pyxicephalus; species Pyxicephalus adspersus. The sequence goes on from NC_092859.1 coordinate 101,889,534, forward strand.
CTAAAATTTCTTCCCACCCGGCTTAAAAAAAATTCTGGGTTGAGCACTGAGATAGGATGATATGATATGTAAATTCACTGAGTGGAATGGACCATTTCATTCAAGTACAGAAAACAAAGGAAGTTGTTCTAGTGGATTTTTGCTTATACAAATGTTATTCTGTTCAACAAAAAGTATTTGGGTACTCTGTTATATGATCTTTAAAACTAAGCTTTGTTCTATTTATGGAGATGTGCACACACAAAACCTGTTTGATGTACTTCATTTGAATTTATCTGCAGGCCTACAGCTGGCCCATGACTGAACCCAAAGGAATGTAGGATCAGCAGCGATAGACCATGTTTCTTTTAGTAAAGGTTTCTGTAAATATCATTACTTTTTTAAACTAATGGATATGAAGAAAATGTAACCAAAAGGCTGTACCTGCTCTTGAAAGCACTTGGTTGGCCTGGTCACTCATTAGTTGTGTGATTCTTGTTCTCAAAGCATCAACTGTTTCCTGCATGGCCTTAATTCTCATTCGCAGATTGTTGTTTTCAGTTTGCAACATTGCATTCTCGTGGAACATGTCATTAATACTCTCATTGCCATCTTCATTGATAATCCTTTTACCCTATTATTTCCAGAAAGGTAAGGCAAAAATAATTTCAAGATCATCAAGAAAATCAATACTATTGTATACTTTCATTGCAAAACATTACATCTTAAAAAATATGATCATTATGTGTGTTTGCTATAGACATCACCTTACCCATTCCCTTTTAACTACTAATAATTGAAAATATTAAATAAATAAAAATACAACATACCGTTTTATATTCCATCAATTCCATCTGGAGTCGTGTTATTTCATTCCTCAGGGCATTGATCTGCTGACTGGTTCGGTCCTGGTTAACCATGACCCTGTTCTTAATATTACGAGCTCGATTAGCATATTTAAGAGTATTCAATGTTTCCATGAAATCCCTGTCTGAAGGGCTGACACATGCTATCATGACAGTTTGACTAAAATAAAATATAATAAAAAAACAAACAAACAAAAAAAAAAAAACACACAGGACTAAGATTAATTGATGTCACAAGGCAATACAATAAAATAAGACATTAGGTAAATAAAACGTTAAACACTACAGCATCCACTACCCAAGGTACCCATCAAACTATACCTAAATAATTATAGGAGACTGTCCATAGATAGGTCTGTATTTTATGCATGTTTGTACAAAACTTCACACTGTCACAACTGTGATAACAAAAAGACTTGGACATTTACAACAGAAACTATCTTGTTACTATAATGACAATACCAAGACAGAAGAACTCCCTGAATTTACTGCACGTGTTTAGTATCATGATTTTCAAGCCAATAAAAAAAACAAATCTAAGGGAACTTTCTCAGGCCCAACCCTGTAAACTTTAACCCTAAGCCATTTATTTGATAGTGCAATTGTATTACCTAATGCAAAGAGATTATGCACAGCTTTGCAACACTTGTCACATGATCACTTTGTGCATATAATTAGTCTAATAAAAAGCAGGGCTTATGTTTCATAAGGGAGTCCAATGTAGTTTAATATTATGTGCAGCAAAAAAAAATCAAAAAAAAAAAAAAAACATACCTATTACCCCCTAGTGAATCCTGAAGAAGCCGTGTTAACTTGGAATCCCTGTATGGTACATGAGTGGCCTTTTTACTTTTATCTCCAAGTGCACTAATCACATTTCCAAGGGCCAACTATAAAATTAAAAACAAGAAAATGTCACAGAAAATGCAAAAGAAATTCAACAGATTTTATAACAATTGAGTAGAAATTGAATTAACATTGTTACAGCAAAATCTGAAAATCTATACACTTGTTTGTATACTGTTGTTTAAATATGTAATATAGTCACTAAAAAAAGTTCCCTATAGTGACCTGTTGTTCCAGGGAAAGCAGTCTGTCTTAGACATGCAACTATGACAGCAGCAAACCTAGCCAGGTATAACCACAAGTGTTTTCTTGTATATAGTTAAAAAATATTTTAGAATTTACATAACAGAACCACTTCATGTCTATACATATGTTTCTTAATATGATAAACATGTTTAGGTCTATAAATCAGTTCCAGTTTTATCTTTTTGACTAACTATACATCACAAAACTTATTGATCCAGTAACAGAAAACGTACATCTGATGGCTGTGTTGCATCTGTTTTACAAATTGTAAATTTAAACAATCAATGTTAATGTTTATAACAAATATACAATTTTTACATCACGTTCTGACTTTTTTTAGCATGCCTTTCAGCGAAGCCTGCAGAAGGTAAAGAGAAGTAGGCTTCAAAGTTATCCCTTATACATACACTAGAGTCTTACCAGGCCCAGGAAAGAAACCAACTGATCTTTTGCTAAGGTACTACAGATATTTTACAGTTAAGGAAATCTTTTATCCATAAGCACCACAATGTACAGGCTTTGGCACTACAGGGCAGGTACACAACTTTAGATGTAAAATTGAAGAGAAGGTAAAATATCAACAGATAGCATTAGGAGTCTTTTGAAATGTCACCTTCTACCTCAGCCTTACTAGCAAATAGGAAAAAGCAGGAGGAAACCATGACCTTGCTATTACTCAGTTGACCGTGTGCAGGTAAAGGTCAGTGCAGGTCAGTGCTGTAGTAGACCTTCAAATGTATGTACATGTCTAGTTGCGCTTTTCGTACTAGTGATATTTTAGGATGGCTTTACATGAACACAGAATTAAAATACATTTTACAACTTACTGACATATTACTATTCACACAAAACTAGAGGTTAGACAGTAGCCTATTGTGAAATAAGTACATAATCTTACCAGGCCACAGTTTATGGAAATTCCTTCTTTAGCTCTGTCACCTGTAGCTCCTGTGCGTTTAAGTCGCTCTGATCCGGCCAAGTCGACAAAATGGAACTTGGCAGTAAGAGTTTCAAACTCATTAATTTGTGTAGATTCAGAGGTTATCCTATTATCCAAGTCATTCTCCTAAAAAGTAATGAACACAGTGGAAACATGTTCAACATATAAAACAACTTGGAAATGGAAAATTGCCTTCTAGTTCTATTAAATAAAGAGAACACTGGTTATGGGATCTACTTTAAAAATGGATGTTGGGGTTTAATTGCCCTGAAAAATCTTATAAATTATTAAGAAATCTTAAGGAAGATCTGCATAACTTGGAATAATAATTGACCATTTCCACAAAAGACACCTCCCTTTTGACAAGATTCAACACTACCTTCCCCTCTCCTCAACTCCATAACATGGGGAGAGGTGTTTTGTAGTCGACCAAAAACAATGCTAAATGCATTTAAATGATTCACCAAAGTAGAGAGCAGAGGATGTTCTCACAATACTAGATTAAACAAGATCAACAGGTTGTTTATGTGCGCTTACTAAACAGATGTGTGCTTACTAAAACTAGCAAAACTAGCATATTTAAAATGTTAAACAGGACCCCAATTGTTAGGGTTTTACATTCAGTATAAAATGTATATATAATATAATTCTTTATTGATCAACCAAAACACATGTATTTGTTTTGAGTGCAGCATATTTCCAACACTAGTGACTAATGTAAATCCCTAAAATTCAATCACAAAACACGTAAAAAAAAAAAAAAAAAAAAAAAAAAAAAAAAAAAAAAAAAAAAGGTAAACAGTATAAAGATAAACATACTGTATCAAGTTTGGGACACACACGGCTTTGACATAGGTGGATTGTAAATATGGCATGAGATCGTGAACTTTGCACATTCATTTGCGTGCTGGCAGTAGTCCTAGATAAGGCACCCAATTTTAAGCACTGTATCATCTGAAACCAGGGGAAAACAAAAAAATATGTTAGTTAGGAGATGGATTCCAAACCAGACTGAAACTAACACAAATGTTTTGTAGGATGGTGTTCCAGGAAGAAAAAAAAAACTTATACGGAAGTATCTAAATGTATCGAGACAAAATGCTTTAAACAAGAGAATAAGATAATGATCATTTATTTCTGTGAGTGTTAAATAAAAAATCAACAGATATCTGTGCACATTTTCATTTATAATTTTGCTTTCCGGCTAGTCATTATATAATAATAGAGATGCCCTAATTATAAATGGAAATATGGTATTCTACAGACACCAATGTTAATTAATACTGGTTTTCAGGCAATGCAGATAATGCTTATGTAATAAAAACTTTTTAAAGAATGGATGTTGCATGCCGTCTTCTAAACAATATTAGTAGGAACTTATACTGATAGTTTATGTTTTATAGCCAACAACAAACACATCTGATTTAATGCCCAAAACTTACCTCTGCCTCCGATGCTACATTACGGGTTGTGACTCCAACTGTGTATATTCCACCATTTGAATCTTCATGGATTTTGATGTTTGATTTTTTATTCCTAGACTCAATGTCCCGTGTTGTATCAAACAAATCAAGTATTTCTTCATTGTAAAGCTAAATTAACAAGTGTGTGCAAAAAAATATCATCATCATCATTAATACATCAAGTACAAATTCAATGTATACATAATTTAAAATTACAATATTGGCTCAAATGCCTCTAACCCTCCTATGAAGCGAGATGCCTGTACAGTATCAAACAATGCACATACTAACAGAATTTGTACTCTTGTGTTATAGTACCAAACAAAGGATAGTGTTGGTGTTCGAATTTGGGTTGTCCTCTTATTTGACCTGAATATGGCTGTTCGAATTCGGATAGACCCGACCCAAAAAACATGGGGCACAAATTCCTGTGTAAAAAAATGTGTTTAAAAAAATTGTATTTAAAAAAAAAAAAAAAAAAAATAATTTATTGAATGTGTGTGATTGTGTAACTAACTTTTATTTTTTTACAGGTTATCCCACAATGACAGGATGATTTCCAGAGCTGCACAGCGATGGGAATCCTACTGTCAGTGTGGGATCCTGGGCACTAGAGGTTAAATAGGGACAAGTTTCCCCATTCATCACCTCTAGTGCGCTTTGATCGGCTGAGGAAAGGTGAACCCTGATGACAACTTAAGCGTCATCAGGATTTTCCTTTCCCCAGCTAATCACAGAGCACTGGAGGTGAATGAATGGGGAGACTTGTCCCCATTTAGCCTCTAGTGCCCCGGGGATCTTTTCAATGAATGTGGTGGCCGCGGTCGCATTCATTGAGAACAGTGTGCAATCCGCGGCACTAGAGGTTAATTACCCTATAGTGCCGGGGATCTTCTCAATGAATGTGGCTGCGGTCGCATTCATTGAGAACAGTGTGCGATCCCCAACACTAGTGGTTAAATAGGGGCAAGTCTACCCATTCAAAACCTCTAGTGCTCTCTGATTGGCTGAGGAAAGCTTTCCCCAGCCAATCAAGGAGCACTATCCCTATTCCTGAATAGGGATGTCTCTATCCAAGAACACATACAACAAGTAAAGGGCTGCTAGAGCAATCAGGGGAGCAGAGCTGTCAGCTCCTCTCCCGATTGCTCTTGCAGTTCTTCAGTAGGACATACTGTTTATTTCAAAGTTTGATCCAAACAGTATGAAAGTTTGATCCAATAAAACTTTTTTGGGCAAGAATATGATGGGATAGTATAACCAATCAATAACAAAGATTTTATTTAAATCAAAATATTTTAAATGTGAATGCATGCAGTTCTTTCAAAGGAAATAGAACAGTAATGGAAAGGAAACTCAAGCACAGCTAAAGAATGACAGTGAAAATGGCCGATATATGCTTATATCATGGCGTTTAACATTGCTGGTAGTATTTGTATACTGCAAAAGTTCTGATGTTGGTGTGGAGACTTTTTAGAAAAGTATTTGAATCAACAATAACAAAAGTGCAAAATATTTTATGTTCAAAGCAGTTAAAATAATTATTATGTTTAGTGAGAAACAATTTAGGGGCACACTAGCTATATACATTCTTGACAATTTAGTGGATTTTAGTGCTAGAATACCATGAAAATCATTTCGGGCTAAGACTACCATCAAAACATTTGTTATAAACCTTTGCTGATCTTTCATATTGGAGAAACAATATCAAATATTATAGACTCTTTTTAAAGCAAACCTGTAAAAGAGAGATATATGGGATGCTATGGCTGTCCACCTTCATTATGCAGACCATAAGCTGGTATAGAATCAGAACTTCCCACCCTGTAAATAAAGGGTATACCAGTACCAAAAATCAATTAAATTACTGGTACTTAAGCAGATTGCAGGGCAGAAGAAATCAATGTTGTAAGACCAACTGTATATAAACTTTGATATGATTGCTTCACTCAAATCAAATACACACACACACACACACACACACACACACACACTTCATATTTTACTAACAATTTAGTAAATAAAGGCTATTGCACCTCTTATATAAAATAATAAATTATAAATATTTAAAAGAAAACAAACCTCCAAGAACTGAGCATTAACTTTGAAATCAGGTGGAGGGAGACCTTGCTCCAGTGCAGCTTGTTGTTTTTCTTCAATTAATCTAAAGAGATATTTGACAGCTCGAGGAATAATTCCTTGCTCTTCCTCTGTTATGTTCACGTCAAAGCCTGTGCCCATTGTATAGGTTTTTCCAGCTCCTGTCTGGGTTGGAGGATAAAACATAAATAATTACAGACAATACACCACATTGGCTTACAAACAAAGAAGCATCACTATGGCTGCAAAACCAACAAAAGAATATCTTTTAACCTGTAAATATCTTTTAACCTGTAATAATTTTGGAAACAAGGTTAACTGAGGAATGTATTTGCAGGGAAAGACTCTGCGAAACGTGTAGAGTGATTGGAATACCTCACCTTAGAGAGTTTCCAGGAAGAGATCTAAGTTGGTCCTATTTATGCTTTTAAATATGTTGTTTGTGTATTTATAATAAAATGTGATCCAAAATAAAATGTATTTTAGAGTTTTAAACTGCTTTGGAAAACTTGATGGTTAGGCCTTTAAAGTCCTGTTATTCGCTTTAACTTAAGGTTGTTTTAAGTGTACAGCCTGTTCAAATAAAAAGGTTCATATAACCAAATGTATGTGTATTTAAACTTTAAATCTCCTTACCTGGCCATAGGCAAAAACAGTTGCATTGTAGCCTTCAAAACATCCTTCAATAAGTTTCTCTGTGCACTGACGGTAAATTTCTTCCTGTATGGAATCAATATCGAAGACATAGTCAAAGGTGAATGCCTTATCCTTTCCTAGAAAAACTTGGGGTTCGCCAGGCGTTACAGATGTACAAATGTGACAGCCTTCAATTTTCTCTTTGGCAAGCTGTGGTCGAATTCTGGAAGCAAAATATTTATAAAAAAACATTGTAAGGAAAACATTAATAATAAACAGGAAGGATGAGGATTGAATCAAACATTATGAGTTGTCAACAGGCCAGGCACTAGCGTGTGTTGTAGTAAATAATTTGAATGTGATGCCCATTGTAAAACATCTCAAATGTAATTCTTGCTGCATTCATCATAGCATAATGAAGTGCAACACGGCATGTGCTATTTGTTTCCACACTTTGAGCCCGATTTATTAAAGCTCTCCAAGACTGGTGAATATAGACGATCAAGGGTAAACAAGGGTGATCCCGCAAACCTGAAATGGATCTGGTGCAGGATTGAAAACATTTGCCAACTAATAAATTATTTTTAAGAAATCCATTCACCAAGGTCCTTCCATAATACCAGTCTAAGAGAACTTTAATAAATTAGGCCTGATGAGTTAACGCACAGCTTTCTCCATAGAATTGCATATGTTAATGCCATATTATTTTTTTTTCCGAACGATTTTTGGCCAATCGGTCGTTCGTCGTTCATTTCCAACGATAAAAATTGGAAGTGTGTACGCAGCTTAAGAGGAGGATTTACCTGATTTTTTTTCTCTGTTTATCTTCTGTCTACAGGCCAAGAAGCAAATTGTTATTTTAAATTATGGCCAACAAAAACCATTCTTCATTAAACCTTTCATTTCTGGGTAAGAACGTGTTCTAATTCACGTACACTGTCATACCCAAAATGTAACAACATTAAAACAAATCTGCAACACTAAAAAGAGCAGTTATATGCCTTTGTATAGCAGATGCCATAAGCATCTTCTCTACTAACCCAAGAGGTGGAAAACCTGAATTTTTAGGGGTGATCTTCGTCATGAGAAGGTGGTGGGAAAGGGATTTGATTTAGAAAGACTATATTTGCACAGGACCATCTACAGTCCTTGGTAGTTCTAAAAATAACATGATTACGAAGTTAAATTACTATCCTAAGGTGGGGAAATTTTACAAGTACAAAGGTAAATTAAACATAAAACATTTGATCAGTACTACTTATTTGCTGAATTTGACAAGAGAAACGTACAATTCTCACACAGTAACATCAGTTCATAATGCATTTGTAAGTAATTTGGAGTTACTTTATCCCACGCAATCAAGACAGTCAAAGACCAGAACAAGGAGGAAACACAGACAGGTCAATATAAACTAGATTTCGTTCCACTAATAGTAGGAATAGAGAAAACAAGCAAGTCAAACTACTATTACAGCAGCAAATTCCTTTCCACAGAAGTGCTGACAATGTGGAGGACTCTATAAAGATTACAGGTGTACAGTCTTTACAGTGAAATACACCTCTTATAATTGCTACAATAGTTCAATCCATCTGTCAGTTCATCAGAGCTCTAACAAAAAAAGTCCTAATTATTAAACAGACCAAACTAGTTGGCCTTGCTCTAACATTTTGCACAGCTTATCCCTTTTAATCTTCAAAATTGCCACTGGTGTATGACCGTAAAGCAATAAATATTCCTTTGTGGCACATTTTCAATAGATTTAGTACCCACTACATTTGGAACAAAAATATTTTCTATTGCAATCATATTACCATGTCTTCCTCTATAAGTTACAGATCAAATAATACATCATATAAAATGTGATCTCTCAATAACACTTTAAAGCTTAATTGTTTGCATATAAAGCAGAGTTTAAATATTTTTCTGTTCATTTGCTGCACAAAAATACTTTTTTATTGCTTCAAATATTTTCCAATTAACAAAAACATGGTCTACTAAAACAAATAATTTTTCAAAATTATTTACAGTATCTTATACATTAGTCCTACTGAATTTAACAGCTTTTTAGTATGTAATCAATAATGTAGCAATTAGGTAGTCGGTGGGATTACTCATCTTTATGGTAAGGGAACAAAAACACAGAAATAATTAATTCAGAAATGGAGACTCTTAATTACTGATAGAAGTATATCATCATTGAAATGCCAGTTTACTCTGTATGTTCAGGTTGAAAATTGAGAAATAACAAACCAGATTAGACATAACTGCTACAAACTGTTGACTAGTAACAAGAAGAGCAGGTCAAATATGCTTTGGGTGTGCAAATACTAAACAATGTGGATTTTCAAGTTTCAAGACTTTTGCTGTACTAGGTGTAGCTGACAATGATTACTTAGATTCAAACTCTACTGAAAAATAATAAAATGAGCCCACCCTGTTCTGTAGGACAGTGGATTGCCAGTATCCCCAGAAAATCCTCTAGTTTGACCAAGCAACCCTGATGACCACAATTACCCACAGACACATAATATGGTCACCTATTCTGGCTGAAATCTGACATGGCACATGTTATTTGCACAAACACAGTAGCTGTACACTACATGGTGCCAAAGCAAAAAAAATTTCCTAACTTCAATCACAACCATAGAGGTAAACATATCAGTTCGGGACAGTGATACTCATGTACATATTCCTCTGGGGAGAAGGGCTCTTTAGTTCAGAGCCAGGGGTTAGGGACACAATAGACAAACATACTTCACCAAAAAGTGCACTTTCCCTTTACCGCATAGCTTAATCCAAAGGGCAAAAATTTATTATAATGCAGATTGCCTACCCTTGGACTTGAAAATAAAAACAAATGCAGCCACCACATACAAGTTAATTTTCAGCAACTACAAGAAAAAAAAAATTTGTTGATCTTGCCAGAAATGCAGTGATGAATTTGTTGCTTCTTGTGAGCTGACCTCAAAGAACAATGTTATCCATTCTGTAAACAACAAATCTCCCCCCACCTTCTAGGTCATAAAGATAAAGAATAGAAGACATTTTTGGAGTCCTGTCCTACAGTGACCGCCATACCTCCTGCGCAGACACAATGAAGTGAGTGAAGTGAGTGAAGTGAGTGGTGACACCCCCTCCCCCCCCGCAAAGACAGTATGAGGTTTGAAAGTTTACGGAAAGAAAAAATAAGGTGAAAAGCCTGGGAAAAAAATGCAGCCAGTAATGCAGCAGGGACTGGTAAGGTGCAATATTACCGTGTAGTTTTTGGGTTTGATATACAGTAATATAAGAACAATGCAGATTGTTCTTATATAAGAACAAAACTAAGACTTCAAAGTGCACAAGTCTCTTTTGGTCTCTCAACATCAAAGCCTAGTCCTTGAGCAGACAGTAGAGGTAATAGAAGCTAGATCCACTTCATTAACATGAGACAACAAATAGTGGAAAGAAGTAGCATATGCTCATAAAACAAGGAGGCAGAAAAACCACTATGTATTCTAACCCATACCCATATAGTATGTCTTTTTTTTTATTCTCTATCCATACCAATCTGTGCAAAGCCCGGGCTGGTTTTCTTCTAAGACATATACATACACATAAATAATAATTTTGGATACATTCAGAGGGCCTCCTTGAACTCTCTGTTAAAGTCTTTGCCCCCAGCAGGTATGTTGACAGGCATCATCATGTTTTGTGATGGAATGTCTAGCCATGGTTTATGTTTTACATTAAAGCTAAAAAAATCAACAGGTAGAAATGAGAAGCTTAGTTTTGGAGTTCTTGGTGAATTTACAGTAAATATTGCTTTTGGGGATGGAAGTCATTTACAACAATTATTTAAAAAAAAAAAAAATTGCAGAGACCCTTTACAACCAATTTGTCACACCTGCATGTGCAATTTACCAGCAATTGTTAAGTGGCTCTTTTGGGAAGGCTAGTAGATACATGCAGAAGTGCAAGCAGCACAAGTAGGACTTTCAAACCATGTTGTGGATGAAATGTCATTGCTTGGCAATACAGGTTACTAGATATGAAGTTTAAGGTACTCGTGTTTATGTCCATTTTCATCTGCTGTGGCACAAAGTGGAGAGAACATTTTGCTATTTCTTATGTGTACTGACATGTATAAATAACCTTGTGCTTTCCTCATATGGTAATAATATGCATATATGAAGTTAAAAAAACATGTCTAGGAAATAAACAGAATGTCACACCAAAAACCTCATAAAAATCAAGTGTTCTTTGCCATTTACAAATATGAACAATGATTATTAGATTATGATACTCTCTTAAATGTTTTTGTCAATCTATAAAAAAAAAAAAAGAAATGGCTACATTTTATCTTTCATTTGAGTATTTAGAAAAGTGTTTGAAAACATCTAAACTTTAATTTAAAAAAACAAAACAAAAATAATATATGGGTGTCGATATACTAAAATATACATAAAGCTATGTCTTGCAAAAATTGATGAAAAAAAAAAAAAACAAAGTACAGTTGAAATACCTTACATATTCCAGAAGTAAAGGAGGCTTTCTGGGGAGGCAAGCGGACTGGAGATGAAGGAACTCGACTGATCAGACTGACTGATCCTGATGTAGAATTTCAAGTGTGGTCAACACCACAAGAAACCTGGTGCAGCATTTCTCCAGGAAAATATTTAGAGTTTACTATTTTCCATCCAACACAAAAAATCTGTAATCCCATTTTTTAAAAGGAAATGTAGGACAGAATAGAAACAGTAGTGGACAGAAAATCTTACTTTTTTCAAATTATCTAAAACTAGAGAAGAAAAAGAGGTGGCTGGAGTACTACTTTAACATCATGTATTAATGTTCTTCTAATACCATTGAGCTATCACTTCAATGGGCTATACTAAATACTATCACTTTTAATGGGCATCACTAAATACTGTGAAAATGTACTCTTTTTGGTATGATCACCACTAGCCCCAGAATGTTACCATAATATTCTATTTGTCCCCAAAACTCTTTATCACCAAGCAATTCCTAATCAGAAAGCATGATATTCGTAGACCTGGATAACAGCTAAAACTTTGATGTAAAAAAAAAAATTACAAACACTGCAAAAGACTGTGCAAAACCCCAGCAAACTACAGTTCTGAAGAACCTAAAAAAGGAAATACCAATCCATGTCACAGCTACCTCTTCATAGACAAGTTGTAAATATACAACAGTGTATATTTTAGGTATAATTATTTAGATAATAGGTAACAGTGTGGTGACCTCCTATAGAAGAAGCTGTTTAAATAGAACATACAAGTCTTTTCACAGCATAAAATACAAAACTCACTATTAAAATAGAAGGCTGTATTGTTCCTTTCTGCTTCTTTACCATATAATTTACATCATCGGCAACTATACCCTTTAAACTAAATCTAGAAGCATGGATAGCTCTGATGCTGTTCACCGTGCCCAGAGGCTCTGCTGTAATCCGAAACAACCCTATTATATGCCAACACAATTAAGTTACAACAAATGTAGCAAATAGCCCTAATCTAACTGTCTGGTGGTTAAATGATGCGGATGAAGGCAAGCCAAGAAGAATGACTCACAGGCCTTTTATTTAATATTAAAGACAGCATTCCTATAACCCTATTAGCTTGGTTTGTTCTTTAAAGCTCTGAGGTAGATTTATAAAAAATGAACAAATATATAAAATATCTTGTTTCAGTTGACTTATAGCTAAATAATGTTACATTAACAGAAATAAAAAAGGTTTCAAATGGTACAGTATGTGCACAGGCTGGGGAAACCAGATGGAGAAGTTCAGAAAAGATTGACTAATGCAAAATGTTGTTTAAAATGGTAACATTTCAGGCCCTTTTGCATGGTTAGGAGGTGACTGGCAATAAAACAAAGTGCAGTGTATGCATTTCTGCGCAGTGCTGCCACATTTATAATTTGTTTCCTAGTTCTTCCCCCACTATTTACATCGGCTTCCTTTGCTTACTGTGCACCAGCCCTTTCACAATCCTAGAAATGCCCCTGGATATATAGGGCAAGGTTTATAAGACTTTTTCTTCTGTCCTAAAAAGCTATGTAACCTAGATCCTCCCCTAAATCCAACCTGGGTGATTCCACGTTTGGTTACCAATAATCCATTACAGTTAAACCTCAGTTATCCGGCACCCCTGGTGAATGGCTGATTCTGGATAAGCAGAGTTTCTGGTTAACTGGGATTACTCTGAAACTGAGGTTTCTCAGTCATTCAGCACTAAACTTGAATGGGAAGACTTGTCCTCATTCATCTCTAGTGCTGAATGGCTGAGAAAAGGAAAACCCTGATGACGCTTGAGCAGTCATCAGGGTTTCCCGTTTCTCAGCCAATTACAGAGGGGAGCTTTGCTCTCTTGATTGCTCCCGCAGCCCTAGCGGAGCTGTGGTATGTGTTCTTGGATGCAGAACACATGCCACAGCTCCCCAGCTAAGGCTGCAGGAACAATTAAGAAAGTGGAGCTGTCGGGTGCCGGTGATCCGAGTTCTGAATAACTGGGGTTCTACTGTGTAAAGAAAGAGACCTACATTCAAATCTCAGTAATAAAAGTATTACCTAGGATCCTGTGCTTTGGGCTTTTCACACTACCAAATCAGCTAGCATACAAGATGAACTTAAATTCCACCCTTGAAAGTTAGATTCTGTTCTAACATTCCTACCTAAAAATAATAAGAACATTGCCTTTCTTCACTCCTTCTTGCAGAGTTGTACCTACAAAACAGAAAAATAAATAAAACTGCCAAGTATGCTTTAAATTCCAACACTTAAGGACACCTATGGATAGGATCTATGATTTTTTTCATCTGTTCTTGCAATCTAGAGTGCAGCCATCACTTCAAAATATGGAAAAAGTATCTTTTCATAGAAACACTAGCAGCTCTGTTTGTTAACAGAGGCAAGGCTGTTCGCTGTAATGATTTTCTTCATGCTTGTGAAGCTTGTATGTGGTGGTATTATGGAACATTTAGCTTTAACATTTACTTTAGCCTGACTAAACTGGAAGGAGAAAGCTTTGACAAATCTTCCCTTGTATTAGTTACAGTAATGCAACTATAAGACTTTTCCTGTACTTTGCAAGGAAAAAAAAAAGTTTATAGAAATTAAAGATACTGGAGATATTCAGATGGTAAAATAATCTCAACATTTATTTTTTACATGCATTCATTTAGAAAAACAACTGTCTGGAAAATGTCTTCCCGTAATCTTTAATGTAATAGTGCTTTTACAAAAGCCTTGGTCAATTTCCTTTACCAGTAATGACAAAGAACGCTAGTGATATTTCCATCTCTGACATAATTAGATCTGAGCTACTTGCTGTTCATGACCAGGACTGATGAAAAGTAACTCCAAACAAATTTCTTTTTTGGATTGTTTGTTTTGGATGTAATGAGGCAAGGGTTAGCACCTCAATCTTTTTTGCCATCTGTGTTCAAAATATGGAGATCACATCTTTCTATCAGAGAAATCCATCAGGAAGCGATAGGAAAGCTCTCCAATGAGTGCAAGTTTGTAATACAGTCACTGGGGTGTTTTGGTGATGACCACTACCCCTATTTCTAATATATATAGGGTACATAATACATACTGTATAAATTAGTTATTACGGCATCAAAAGCATTCTGCAACGTGTAGATCTCTCCATGTAATGCTAGTTCTCAAAGTATGCAGTTGTCTTTAGGTTGTCAAAAAAAGAAATAGCAATTTCCCACAAAGCTAGACAACTTTACAAAATCTGAACTTCCTGCAATAGGCCATTTTGTCATAAATAAGTGTGAACTTGTTTGCATAAGAAAATATTTTAACTCTAATTGCTGTACTTTGCAAGATACACACTGGCATAACATGTAAGCTCGCTCTACTACTTCTTAGAACAGCTCTATATTTTTTTCAGTCATCTACATACTCACAGGACAGAGGTTTTTGTTTGCCTGCTGTATACCTGCCTTGTTCATGTATTCTTCAAGTACCTGCTCTGGATGTCTCATTGGCATCTTTTCATAATAAAAAGATCCATTAGGAGTCTAAACAAGTACCAAATCCAGTTACTATGTAATATACAAGAATCATAAAGCAAGCCAAACCTTCTTTCACCTTCCCTGACTAAGCCAAATTGTCCTCCATTTTTGCCGTACATACTCCTTCTCTAAAGCATAAAATACATGATACGAATACATAAAGTGGAACTAACATTTCAAAACAAAATGGCAAGCAGGTAATTTTTATTGCAGAAAAGACATGCTATGTCATTCTGGTCTGGCCAATCAAGATGGCAGAAGTCTAGAGCCTGGAACCGAGGACCAGGCGACTTTTTTGTTGTGGTCAATGAAGCAAAGAAACAAGTTTAGTTCTGCTTTAATAGGAAGCCATAGTTTCATTTCAAATAGTTGTAGTATTGTGCAGGCTGCAATTGAAAGTAGAAGAAAACTGTGTTACTGGGGGGAAAAAAAACGTTCAACAACCTAAAAATAGTCAACATTTCAGATATTCTGATATTAGATTACTTCAGGAATAGACATTATATGAATGTATGTATGTATAAATTTCAAGTCCATGGGCACCAATTTGTGTTTTTTTTTGTTTTTTAAATACTTTTACAAATAAACACCTTGTTCTCTTTCCTGATCATACAGAAAGCAAACATCATGGCCTAAAAAAAGCAATCTTGTATTCAAATAGACCAATGTGTCAGGTAAATAGGACACCAAATAACATATTGAACATACCTAGAAAACATAACAAGTTATTGTTTTTATTGTTGAATAAACAGAACTTTGGTCTTAAAAAAAATAAGTAGTTGAATCCAAAAATGCAACCACTTTATTGAAACATGTGGAGAAAACAGCACCTAAACCCCTGGGTTTTATGCCTGCTCTGCCTGGGAAACTTCTGGCCACTTATTTACAAAAGCTGTATTCAGGGATCTAATCTCATTAGCCACAGTCATGTTACTGGCTGAGGAAGCAGCATTAAGCAGCCATTTCTAAAGCCAGCCTCATTCATATGCATGCATCCAGAACTTTATTATGAAAGCTTAGAACTAAACAGTGATCATAGTTTTTGTCTTGCTTATGTAATGATATACAACCCCCAGAGGCCATTAACAGTGTTTCTGGGAGACATAACATGCACAGTGAAAACATTTTCTCCCCTTGGGAGATAATTCTTTAAGGTAACAAGGATGAGCCAAAAACACTTAAAGCTAAAGTACTGATCTGACTGCAGGCTGGGTTAAGCTGGTCACATATTTTAACCTAACTGTACCATCTCCTTTCCATTTACAATCTAATCAAGGAGATCATCCCACTCCATTATTGCTGGTAAACCTAAAATAAGTGTGCATATTAAATATGATCCAGGACTAGCTTACTATAAAGGTGTCTGTATAGGGGAAGATCCACAATGATTGACAGATATATTAATAAGGCACTGGCCTCAAACTGCCCAATTCCTGCTGTATACAGCAGAAATAATGACATGAGCCTGTTGTTTCCATCCACTTGTATATAGGTACCTCCCCTATCTAGTCATAAGTCATGTTTTTTTTTTTTTTTTTTTTTTTTACACAAAGTGGTTAGCAATCAACACATTATACCAGAATGCTGCACACTAGCTATGAACCCATTTTAAAACAGATTGTACTGAAATTTACATATACAATAGGAAATCTTGGCAATGTACTTATTGACTTTTTTTGATCCTTTTATGAACCAGCCGATATGGTTTTGGAAACAAAACCCAAAAAGTTAACCTACAAAAC
>NC_092859.1:101907769-101912018 GCF_032062135.1 Pyxicephalus adspersus
TTTTTTTTTTTTTTTGTTTACTTCATTTGGGGTGGCTATGAACAATTGTGCATTTAGTAACAGGTATAAACAGTCACTTTTTGCCTTCCCAAATACAGACAAACAATGTATACACACTAACAATTATACCCACTAGTAGGCTGCATAACACCCTGAACCTTGAAAATGAACTCGAAAATCAGCCTTGCAGGCTACTAATAAAAAAAAAAAGTTTTATTTCATCTTATGCCTAACTTCTTAAGCCTACTCCTCTTCCCCAAATGTTCTGGATTGTTCTCAGGTCCTTGACATCCTCACAATGCAGGTTTGCTGGTTTTGCACTGTATGTGATAAGATTAGAAACCTTACAATCAGGACGGCCAAGAGAAGTGGCCATAGGTGGGGAGAATGTAGTACAGAGAAAAGGAAGCCTGTGGGAGGGATAGGTACCAAAAGACTGCTTTTTATTAATGCATTTATCACCCGTAGTGGGTTCATAATGATGAGAACCTGAATAAAATGTAATGAAAGATAATAGAAAGTATGACTTGAAGTCTAGCTGGTCACTAAAAACAACAATTTGAATTTCTGCATTTTTAAAATATTTTTTATAACTGCCCCTGATCCTTTGTCAGGAGTTCATAGCTAGCAGCTTCAAAACTTCTAATAGTGAAGGGATTAAAGAACAAGTGTAAGTTACAATTCCAAAGTATTCAGTGTTTTTTAACCTTTTTTGAGCCATGGCACATTTTTTACATTGAAAACATCCTGCGGCACACCACAAATCAAAAATGTTACAAAATGACACTCTGTAGCCAATTCTCTTGTCCAAAATAAACAAGGCAATTAAGTTACCTACTGCCAACCACTGACATGGAGGAGTATTACATTACCCTGCCAGTCACTACAACACAGACACTAGACAATGGTAATTGGATAATTTCCCACGGTACACCTGAAGATCTCTCATGGCACACTAGTGTGCCTCGGCACAGTGGATGAAAATCACTGGTCTATATTAGCCCAACTCTGACCCACTTATACTCATCTTTGCGGCATCTTACAGTGCACCTTCATCTGTTGCAGCCATCACAAAATAAATAGTGTTTTAAGTTATGGGGAAGCATCGAACATCCTTCTTTAATGTAGTATTTAGGGCTGGGCAGCAAATGGCAAGACTCAAACAATGCAAAGAATCATGTTTTGGATGGTGAGTTCAGAAACCCTCAACAAAAAGCTTACAAAACTAGGGCTGCAGAAGGTTGGGGGGCTTTAATTGGTTGGGGACATACTATTTGCACCCCAAAATACTTTTTGGAAAAATACAAGGGGTGTGTATACTCTTCCCATGTCCCCACTTGTAGGATAGGTTCAGTCCTGCCTCTGGATCAAGTGATCCTTTATAGCTCCTGGCACCCTAGCAGCCAGCCACACTGAAGATGGTTCTTAAAGAACCTGCATCTGCAGATTTGACAGTGGGTGTTAGTGAGTGGTTACTGTACATCTAAGTGCTGCCCTCATTCATTCTTAATAGAGCTGTCTTGGGCAGAAGCTAATTGTACTGTCTCCCCTGAGACAGTGGTAACCGTACCACAACCTCATTGCCAGTCTGAACACAGCCTTATTGATAATTGCAGCAATCTGAAACTTTTGACGCTTACAACTATAACACTCCTCAAGAGATTAATATTAAAAAAAACATTGAAACATTACGGTTACTTTGTATCTCCTCTGTTTCATTCAATTGCAGAATAAAAGGGTGACCTCACATCTGTACTGGAAGTCACTTGCACCAACTGTACAATTAGATGGGGGAATGAAAGAGTGGTGGGGAGACCATTTATTAAAATTTGTCCCCAGTTAAGCCCCAATTAAGCCTAACTTAACCCTAATTACTCTCTACCCCATCATTACCCTCTTTTCTGCTTATTTCATTTTTAAATAACTTTCTAATAAATGTAAAAAAAATATGTTTTGTTTACATTTTAGTGTCACTATAAACAGGAGAAATGATAACATGTTTATTTACAGTAACACTAAACTTTTTTTTATTTTTTTTATTACAGTGATCGAAGTAGAAATGAGCGTTTTTTAAACACTTCTTTTTGATGATAGACAATGCTAATCCCGGCTTTCCTTGCACGTCCCAGGAATAAATAAACTGCAGCGTCATCCTGACCTGACCAATCATAATGGCGGAAGATAGTCAAGTCCGGTATGAGAAGAAAGAGGATGAAGATGCCTTTCAGTGGAACGGGGACAGAAGAGTATAGCAGATTTAGCTCTGCTTTAAAATGCAAAGTAATAAATTCTCTTTATGTACAGTGAGAGGCCACTTTATTAAATTTACCAGACCAAGCTATTTATACAACTGCTGCACACACACCTGATATTATCTGCTTCACACATTCACTATATACATGATATAGATTGTAGTATAAAATCTAGTGTGAAACGTGTTATCACATCTTGTATTGCTGCCATTAGGGTATTTTTCTTCCACAATACTCATTTCTAATGACTAACTGTGAATTAGCGGTGTATCAATGCCTGTATGTTTTTAATATTTTTTGAGGTGCAGCCTCATCAGTCATTGCCCGAGTGATTGCCAATTAAGTAGTGGCACAGAATACATTCAGTTTAGTGACCTTACTGTGTCTACAAATTAATAATGCTGTAGATCAAATCTTCTACACATGTAACTTGTACATGAAAATACCATGAAGACAAAATCCAATAATGTTTTTTCTTGTATTCATTCAGGTTTAAACTAGATAAATTGCATTTAGACATCAGATTGGGAAGTGTTGGATATAAATTAGGCCCAGCAAAGGACTATCAGAGATAGGTAAGGAAGCAAGCAGTTCTCAGTACATATCTAGGCCCCAACATATAAACAGTGTGAAAAGACAATCTGAATTAAAGTGTTGATTAGAATGGTGAATTCTCATGTGAAATGGAAGGCAGATCCTGATCACATATTTCGTGTCCATAGAGCTGCATAGCCAATGTGTTTTAGGACAATTACAGTGTCAGCTCAATCACGCCATAATATATAATCCACTTTTAAACATAATCTACATACATAATCTATAAAAATGATGGAGGAATATAATCTAAATCCTGTAAATGTGTATTTTTGTAACAAATGTAAAATTAAAAATATTTCACTAATCAGCTTTATGCATATGTTGACTTTTGATGTGTGTTAGAAACCCTGTGCTGTTTTATTGCCGTTTGTGACCTCCCTGGGCATATTTACGATCACTTCCTTTCCTGTTGACAATAAAGTCTCCAAGACAAAAGATAAGTAAAGTAAAACAATCCAAGATAAAAAAAAAATAGCTGAAATTCTATTCTATTGCCCTCTCAATATATTAAATTACTACAAATTACCTAACTACAGAAAAGTTGTTTTGTTCTTGTCATCATTTTCATCTATGGGCATTCAAGGCCTCACAGCTCTATTAAAGATTCTAGGATAGCATATTGCAACCTGTAGCACCACAACAGGTTCAATACATATTAATAATGTAACAATGTACATAGCATAGAAATAAATCTGAAAAACCATCTATATTAAACAGATTATTTTGACCTAGCCATTAATGTAACTCATCTTACACCAATTAATATATTAAAAAAGATTAAGGCTTTCCAATGAAAAGTTAAAAACACTTTAAATGGTTACATATTTTCACACTGTTTCAACTATGTTAGCCCTTTTAATATGCCTGGGGCCCAGGTGTAGATTTGTAGTCGAATAGATAGTATTAGTCAGAGTATAACTACTGTCCCCATCAATTCAATTAAAGCTGGTCAGACTCATCCCTCCCCTTCTCTGCTTTACAAGTCTATAGACTCAGGTCTTTACTAACTCTACTAACTATACTAACTCTATAGACTCAAGTCTATAGACTCTGGGGCTGCAAGGCTGGACATACTGAGAAGATTGCCAGTTGTGTACATGATTGTTAGGTGTTCAAAAACTGGTATTTCTTTTCAGGGAAATATGCAAAAGCAAGAAAGTCTAGAGTCAGGCATCTAATTTCCAGATTCCTTGATTCACAAATTAAGGCAACTTGATTTAAAGTTTAGCGTACTTGCAAAAGAAAGAAATCACATTAAAAGTATTTGAGCCTTGCTCACTGACTGAATCAGAAATCCTACCTGCTGCTGGCTTCATCTGTACAGTGACTCCTCACAGTTCTATGGGGCTATCACATTAGCACTAACATTCATAAGAACTGCACAGAAGTGATCAGTGGCA
>NC_092859.1:101914251-101919442 GCF_032062135.1 Pyxicephalus adspersus
TGACTGTAGTAGACTGGTAACTCTATAACATTGCAAAAGTAACTACAAAATAAATAAATCATTTGGTGACCAACAATTTACTGAACTGTGACTAGAGGTTTGTACATCCATAGCCAATATTTTAGTTTTGGGTATCACTAGTAATTATTAAAAAAAAAAAAATTAAAAAAAAGTTAATTTGCATTTCTTAAACTTGAAATATCCACTTTTAAGACTTTTGTATCAGGCAGTGAATTACTGCAGAAAAAGGAGATGTTCCTTCTGCAATATTCATTCTTACCTGCCTGATCGCTCCAGTGAACTGACAAAAATGCGTTGTGCAAACGCAGCTAAGTGTTGGTTTCCAGGACTTAATGAACTCCTGAACGAGAGTTACGTCATCCTAGCCCAGGCCGAACAAGGCGGCTGAAGATTGCAGTTAGGAGAAGAAGGAACAAGTGGCTAGTTAATGATGGTTTTGATAGCTTGCTTGATGTTGTAAAAAATAAGGGAGGGAAAGTGAATTCCAGAGAATGGGGACATCGCTTAAAATGTGAAGAAGCAGATAATCATTATAGGACAGAAATGGCTGTAAAGGGTGTACTTATCTATAAGGTCAGAAGAGTAAGAGACACACAAGCTGTACAGCAACTTAAATGCATAGTAGCTTGATTATGATTTGATATGATTTGATTATGACATAAAATTAGGACATGAAATAAAAACCTGTGTAGGGATCTCTCTTCGAATCTGATCTACTAATCTTTTGCTTTTCTAGACCTTATCTATGCTCTTCCTTTTTAAGGACCCCAAAATTACTACCAATATAAAATTATGGAAATGTAAGCATTTTTGAGGCCTAGCTTGCCTAACAATGTAACCGCTGAATAACTCAGAAACCCTCTGCAGTCTAACATTTACACATCTTTGTAATCTGGATTAAACTTTGCGCATAAAAAATATTCATTTGATAGGAATATGACATTCTTGCTTAGTGTGGATAATTTAATCAGAGTTGTACAGTAAGATTACATTGTACATATATCTGTCACCTGAACACAGAGCGTAGTGAGAAAACTTCCCATGCCTGCTTCACACACCTCTCTGCACTCTATTTTTACTTACCAAATATTGTACAGCTATAAGTCAAGTTTAATTAACATTTAGGATGTTTTAGGTTTTACAATTTTTTTTAAGTAGTATAATTGATGGTTTTAAAGCAGCAAATTATGTACTTTATATTTTAAGTAAAGTTGTTCCTGATCCTCATTATATCTGAAAGTACTTCTTGATTTAAAATAGGCACAATTGTACTGGTTTTACATGCTGGCAATTTCAGCCTGGTCAATTGGGTAGAGTGTTAGCTTCCTGGCCAGAGGTTTTTGTTCCTAAAGCAGACCAATGAACATGGAGAATTAGCATACATTAGCATATTTAAATTAGAGGAGTTGGAGGTACCATAAAATGAGGAGGAGGAGACGAACGGATTTTGTACCAATTACACAGCCCTGCTTTGAACAATGATGCTTGAAACCATGTACAAACTACCATCTCTTCTTGAATTTAATATATTACAATGTATACAGTTTCCTTTAAACTATATAAAACGAATAAAATAAATAAAAAAGGCAATTTCTTCTCATTTAAAGCAGTCTAGGTAATATGCTAAGCAATATTCAAGCCTAAAAAATCAATTTTCAGCTAAGTGAAACATAACTATTTACAGATGACAGAGTTCGCAGGTTCATACTATTCTAGAGAAACAGGTGTTTAACAAGTTCATCTAGGGACCCTCCTACTATTCAAACATGCATACACATGACTACAGGCTGAAGAGGCTCACAACAGATGAGTGCTATGAAATCCTAGAGCACACCCAGCGTCAGGTTTTTTGATGGAGCTAAGCATTGAGATCATTTCAAAGTTTCAACAGGAGCCTGCCACGGCATGTCAATGCATGGGTGTTAAGAGGGAGACAGTAGATTAATATTGATTAACAAACATCACTGAAAACTCATCCCCATTTAGCTCCTTATTTCGTTATGTTGCCAAGCATCACAACAAACCCACAAAGTATAACTGACAAAGAGACATGTATGGCATCGTGGGTGTGTGTCTATGTGATGTGGTTTCTACAAGTCAATGGCCAGAACAGAGTAAGCCACAATTGCATGCTACATAAATATCTCTTCAGGCATGTATACTAAGACATTATCCCTATTTTCAGATAAAAAAAACATTTTTCCAAGGAGGAATAATGAAATACAACTTTGAAGCTGTATAATACACCTGCACAGTCTGTATGCAATGTAATGACAAATCAATACATGCTGGGTTCAAGGGATTAAGTTGCCACAGCATGTTATAATGGGCCTCTCAAGAAATTATCCCAAGTCATAATATCATTTGATTCCTAGAAAAATATCTTAGAACTTTAGAAAATTACTAAAAATTCAAAATTGTGAAGTTGTTGTGGAAAAACCTGTAGATTATAAGATCATTTGGGCAGGGTCCTCTCTTCTTCCTGCGTCATTGTTTGTATCTGTCATTTGCAACCCCCCATTTAATGTACAACGCTGCCTAGTATGTTGGTGTTTGGGGATATATGCTCTTCCTTCTGGTTGTGTCTCTAGGACAGGACATAAAGGATGTTTTAAACAATGTGGATACAGATAGCAATAAAAACCTGGCAAAGGTCCTAACCTTTTTCTACTCTGTCCAAATGACAAGCATGGTGTTCAGAACATAATACGCATTGACTCTACTGCTTTAAATTGTACAAAATACATGTAAAATGCACTTAATGTTTCATGCAACGCCAAACACGGCATCCGTGACAATATCCGTGATCTACAAATGTCAATGTACTGTTTACAGCATCAGGAAAGGAAAGCATGAATGAATAACAAAAGTGTCAATGTGCCCTGAGAGATAATAGGCCACTAAATACATTTTTTGGGGGATTTAGGCACATCTGACTGCAATACTCACTATAAATCCAGTGATGTTCCCTGAAGATTTACTGCTCCCCAAACATTTCTTCTCATTTAAAGCAGTCTAGGTAATATGCTAAGCAATATTCAAGCCTAAAAAATCAATTTTCAGCTAAGTGAAACATAACTATTTACAGATGACAGAGTTCGCAGGTTCATACTATTCTAGAGAAACAGG
The DNA here is from genome assembly GCF_032062135.1 of Pyxicephalus adspersus. Classification (NCBI taxonomy): domain Eukaryota; kingdom Metazoa; phylum Chordata; class Amphibia; order Anura; family Pyxicephalidae; genus Pyxicephalus; species Pyxicephalus adspersus. Next base: position 101,917,402 of record NC_092859.1, read on the forward strand.
TGTTTAACAAGTTCATCTAGGGACCCTCCTACTATTCAAACATGCATACACATGACTACAGGCTGAAGAGGCTCACAACAGATGAGTGCTATGAAATCCTAGAGCACACCCAGCGTCAGGTTTTTTGATGGAGCTAAGCATTGAGATCATTTCAAAGTTTCAACAGGAGCCTGCCACGGCATGTCAATGCATGGGTGTTAAGAGGGAGACAGTAGATTAATATTGATTAACAAACATCACTGAAAACTCATCCCCATTTAGCTCCTTATTTCGTTATGTTGCCAAGCATCACAACAAACCCACAAAGTATAACTGACAAAGAGACATGTATGGCATCGTGGGTGTGTGTCTATGTGATGTGGTTTCTACAAGTCAATGGCCAGAACAGAGTAAGCCACAATTGCATGCTACATAAATATCTCTTCAGGCATGTATACTAAGACATTATCCCTATTTTCAGATAAAAAAAACATTTTTCCAAGGAGGAATAATGAAATACAACTTTGAAGCTGTATAATACACCTGCACAGTCTGTATGCAATGTAATGACAAATCAATACATGCTGGGTTCAAGGGATTAAGTTGCCACAGCATGTTATAATGGGCCTCTCAAGAAATTATCCCAAGTCATAATATCATTTGATTCCTAGAAAAATATCTTAGAACTTTAGAAAATTACTAAAAATTCAAAATTGTGAAGTTGTTGTGGAAAAACCTGTAGATTATAAGATCATTTGGGCAGGGTCCTCTCTTCTTCCTGCGTCATTGTTTGTATCTGTCATTTGCAACCCCCCATTTAATGTACAACGCTGCCTAGTATGTTGGTGTTTGGGGATATATGCTCTTCCTTCTGGTTGTGTCTCTAGGACAGGACATAAAGGATGTTTTAAACAATGTGGATACAGATAGCAATAAAAACCTGGCAAAGGTCCTAACCTTTTTCTACTCTGTCCAAATGACAAGCATGGTGTTCAGAACATAATACGCATTGACTCTACTGCTTTAAATTGTACAAAATACATGTAAAATGCACTTAATGTTTCATGCAACGCCAAACACGGCATCCGTGACAATATCCGTGATCTACAAATGTCAATGTACTGTTTACAGCATCAGGAAAGGAAAGCATGAATGAATAACAAAAGTGTCAATGTGCCCTGAGAGATAATAGGCCACTAAATACATTTTTTGGGGGATTTAGGCACATCTGACTGCAATACTCACTATAAATCCAGTGATGTTCCCTGAAGATTTACTGCTCCCCAAACGAGTGCTGAAATTGTGTTTATTGATGCCCAGTGTCCTGAGAAACTTAGCAACTAAATGAGCCTTTCCCAAACTTTGTAACACTGAAAAACCCCTGAAATAACCTTAAGATTGTAGAGAACCCCTGTTATAATTACTATATCCATAGCTCAAGCAACCCCTTGCAACCTCTGGAGGATCCCTGGTTGAGACACATGGAACTAAAGACAAATCTATTATAAATTAAACCCCTACACCTGTAATCATGGGCTGCCAACAGGGACATTGTTGCAAACATATTCTTGCAGATTGGATAAAATCTCACCAAAATCACAAGCACATATGAAAACGGCACGTTTTACTTATTTAAGGCTGGGTCTACAAGGACGTTTAAAAAAGCATGTAAACGTTCCTATTGCGTTTATATGCACTTTTATTAGCGTTTTAAAACTTGCCTTTAAAACTCTGGAAAACGCCTATGCCTCATTTTCCCGCGTTTTTAACGCATTTGGGTTTTAAGTGCTTATAAACGTGGGAAAACTTCCCATTGAAGTCAATGGAAGCGTGTACCTGCATTTTCGGGGGTTTTCCAGCTTAACCCAGCGTTTTAATTTTTTGAATGTTGCAAGCAACATTTAAGATAAAGCTCATAAAAATGTGTCTCAAGGAAACGTCCTGGTGTAGATTAGCCCATTGGAATGCATGGGGATTTTAACATGGGCTTTAAAAGCCTCAGGTTAAAAGCTGGGGAAAATGTCCGTGCAGACTAAGCCTTGGAGAATGCAAGAAAAAAAAA